>NC_043985.1:30891791-31059291 GCF_902150065.1 Myripristis murdjan
CAGACTCTGTTCACTCAGCAGACTGTCGCCTGTCAGCCGAGCTGCAGCACAGAGCTCTGCAGAGGCCCACCGCAGAGCTGCACCACAGAGCTCTGCAGAGGCCCACCACAGAGCTGCACCACAGAACTGTGCAGAGGCCCACCGCAGAGCTGCACCACAGAACTGTGCAGAGGCCCTCCGCAGAGCTGCACCACAGAGCTGTGCAGAGGCCCACCGCAGAGCTGCACCACAGAACTGTGCAGAGGCCCTCCGCAGAGCTGCACCACAGAGCCCCGCAGAGGCCCACCGCAGAGCTGCACCACAGAGCTGTGCAGAGGCCCTCCGCATAGCTGCGCCACAGAGCTGTGTAGAGGCCCTCCGCAGAGCTGCAGCACAGAGCTCTGCAGAGGCCCACCGCAGAGCTGCACCACAGAGCTGTGCAGAGGCCCTCCGCAGAGCTGCACCACAGAGCTCTGCAGAGGCCCTCCGCAGAGCTGCACCACAGAGCTGTGCAGAGGCCCTCCGCAGAGCTGTGCCACAGAGCTCTGCAGAGGCCCTCCGCCGTGTGCCCACATCACCAGCTCACATGGATGCAAACAAATTGAGAAAAGAGCGCTGGCGCCACTATTTCACTCACTATCATGATGACTGCTGTGTGTTGTTCTGCATTGTTGTGTGTTGTTCTGCACTACTGTGTGTTGTTTTGCACTGTTGTGTGTTGTTCTGCACTGCTGTGTGTTGTTCTGCATTGTTGTGTGTTGTTCAGCATTGTTGTGTGTTGTTCTGGTGTGTCTCCTACAGTAATGTGACCTCTGAGTACAGAGAACAAAACCACGGTGTTCCTCAGGGTTTGCTCCTCGGCCCTCTCCTGTTCTCCATCTACAGCATCAGCCTCCACTGTTATACTGATGATGCTGTTATGCTGATTCAGATCTTCATACCTGTCGTCTAATTTCCTGATGCTTAATGCAGCTGAGGCTTAAATGCTCACCAGTCCGACCCCCTATGCATGAGGCATAAGAATCTTTTTGGTGGTCTTATCCTAAATTTCCACAATTGCATTGTCTGAAACTCTTAGATATCGTACAGCCATGTCGCTAAAATTAGACCCATGTCCAAGTACGGCAGATGCAAAAACTATTCTACATGAATTTGTCACATCTTGCCTCGACTCCTGTCATGTTCTGTATTCTGGTCTGCCGTCCTCTGGTACCAAAAGTCTTCAGCTGGTCCAGAATCCTGACCAGAACCAGGAGGTCTGACCACATCGCACCTGTCCTGCCTTTCCCCTCGTTGCCTCCCAGTTCATGTCAGGGCAGATTTTAACCTCCTTTTATCGACATGTAGGATTCTAGGCTGGCTATTTGATTCAGTTTTCATTTCCTCTTTGACCGCTGAGGGTTGCTCCGTCTCTGCCTGAAGGCTCTCTCATCCTAGTTAAGTGTAGCTTTTGCTGGTTTAGATATATGACTCAGTTCCTCTCTTCCTCACCTTCATCCCCCGTCCCCACCCCTTCATCCCCCCCCATCCTCCTCTCTCTGTGGTCCCTCTGAAGATTTCTGCTTCTTTCTGGTTTCATCCTGCTTTGTTTGTTATAATCTTGTAGGCATGTAAAGCTCTTTTGGACTATAAACAGTGATTTGGGGTTCTAAATAATATTTAACATGACTTTGAACTTTAACTCCAGGTTATTTGTTTTCTTCATTGAACACATGCATGCATGCCGGAGGACAAAAATAACAACTGTATCCAGTGTATTAAAAGATCACCTAAAAGTAATGCTGTGGCTGTAAACAAAAACATTATAAAAAAACAAACAAACAAACAAAAAATATTCAACTTTGAGCAATGAAATTTACATTTTTCTCACTGTTGTTTAATCCCTTTATCGTCTTAGTTATTATAACTGCATTCTGCAACTCCCCCATATGAACTACAGGCACTTTGGACATTTAAAACACACATGAGCAGCCTACAGTGCATGCACACACACACACACACACACACACACACACACACACACGCCACCAGGAAACTTTTGCGCTTGAGCCTTTGATTGGAAATCAGATCAGTGTATTGGGACAGATGACAGGTATTGATCAAATGTCGTGGGTTGTGTGTGTTTGTGTGTGTGTGTGTGGTGTGTGGCTGTAGGTGTGTGTTCCTGTGTGCCAGCTGATAAGCCTCAATGCTAGCGGCACAGCATTCCCATCTGCCCAAGCTGCACCACCCTCCGCTCACACACACACACACACACACACACACACACAAAGAAAGAGTGAGATGAAAAGCAAAATAACCAGAATATGCTGTGTTACAAATTGTCAAATCAGCATTTATGAGTGTATTTTTGTTATGAACTCTGGTGCCTGCCCTGTGGTCCGTCCTGTCTGCAAAGGCCGGGTCACGCTGGACGATTTGGATCATTTTGATGTTGACTGTCGTCTTAGCAACCCAGGCAACGAGAGCTCAAGCTCACAGAGGAAGGACAGGAGCGACAAGAGTTTTTATATTAACGGTTTAACATAATTTGGTAAACTGTATGCATTGATAATTTGTCAGCACGGTCCTAATCACAGAAGTCTGAGCCCCCTGACTTTGGAGTGCTCTCCCCGAGGAGATCAGGCGTGCAAAGTCGGTCTTTCATTTTAAATCATTTCTGAAATCATACATGTATAAAGCCGATTTTAATTCTTGACTCTGATCCTTTTATTTTCATTTTACTGTTTTATATTTATATTCATAATTGTAATAGTCTCTGCAAACCTGTTCTGCTAACTGGCATTTCTGCCTTTTCTCTCATGTCTTTATTTTATTCTATTCCATGTGCATGCAGAGCTTTGTTACTGTTGAAAAGTGCTATATAGATAAAATGATCACCATAATATTTGGGTTTAATTCACTTTTTTGAATCTTTTTCCAGTAAACATGCAGCAGGTACGCTCAAATGACAACATGGTTGTGGCGCGCACACTTCACGACACAACTTTAGTCCTTATGCATCCACGGCACGCTGAGATTAAAGTAAATATCAGTATATAACTGTGTATAACAGTTTTGACAGGCAATAATGAACCAGCTCCACGGGTCTCTGCGTCTCCCCCCCTCCTGTCCTGGGACGGCTCAACATCCTGGCTTACGGGTCCGGGCTCAAACGCAAGAGCAACTCATAATGAGCTACTGGTTCCTGGAGTTTTATTAATCTTTCAAGGTGTCATTACTTTGACACCAATGAAGAAAACAGGCAGCAAAAACAGCGGCTGAACTTGGGATGACTGCTGAACAGCTGTGAGAGTTAAGTTTCCTTGCTTTTGTTTGTTTAGTAAAAGCAGACGCGACTGTTGCACAGCCTTCCCAGTTATAAAACAGCAGTTTTGGTGAATGTGAATTGTTTGGATCGTGCCATGCTGGTGACCGCGCCGACTCAAACACAAGAGGGCGTCTTTGCTTTTGCTCATATGTTTTCCTTTCCAAATTCCAAAGCACAAATATTCGACAGGAGGGAGTGCTGTTATGCTGTATGTCAGCAGTTCTCTAATTTGGTTGTAGAGGATAATTAAAGTCGTGCTGATATTCAGTACAACAGCACGACCTCCGGGGTGATATTCCTTTTGTACAGCAGTTCCACAAACACCACCACTTATCATGTAACAGTAATAAGAGACATTTCATTTATGATTTATATCACATGAGCAATTTCCCAACTGCAGGCTAACTTGTTGCTTTGTGTAGGTCTATAGGGGAGACTGGGGACAGTTGCAACAAGGGACGGTTGCAACAAGCCTTATTTCTCCAATCAGAAACATGCTAGAGTGATGACACTCACACTGCACATGCTCAGTTAGACCCTCTACCCACAAACAAGAGAGTGGCCATATTGATCATCTGGTCCAGCTTTTATCAAGGCAAAACTGTTTTGGAGGTATGAAAGTAGATTTTTTCATGAGCTGTATTTTTGTCATACTGTCCTGGTCTTTTGTATGAATTAATCCAAACCTACCTAGCTTGAATCACTGTTTTGCTGACTATTCAGTGACACCATTTACATGTGTCAATGTCACTGTGGCTAGTTAGCACATGGTGTTTTGTCATGACTGATACCACAGGGACGGTTGCAACAGTTGCAACTGTCCCTATGCTAATATCAAAACAGACCACACAACAGTATTTTTGAAGATTTTTAGCTCAAAATAGGCACAATTAATATATTTCATTGCTCATGATGAACAGAACAGGCAATCATAATGAGAAACTAATGCTAATGATAAACAAAATAATTCCCCAAATAACTTGTTGAGCAAAAGTTTGTATTCACTGGAGTTTTAAAACAATGTTAATTTTGTTAACTAAAACCGTTAACTGTTTGTTAACATGTTTAATAAATGTTTTTTGTACTGAAAACTATTCCATTCTTTTTGTCCCAAACTGAAATATTGAGTTTCTATAGCTTCAGTAACATCTACACATTAACTCAGGGTAGGCCTATGTTTTACACAAAACAAAACTTAGTAAATACTTTAATACTGTATACTGTGCTTATTCAGACAAAAATCAGAAGATAATTGGTGAAATTTAATGATTTTTTAATATGTTGCAACCGTCCCTGATCCGTGTTGCAACTGTCCCCAGGTTTGGGGTCAGTTGCAACGTTTGAATTCCTTTATTCAAATAAATATTGTGATTGATATGTTATATGTAGCCATCTTTAAATGGTATGGGTATATAGCCGACAGATGTAGGTTTAATATGTAAAAATTTGGTGTGCCTAGTCCAAATAGTCTCTGAGTAACTGAGGGTAATGTAAAAAGTGTTGCAACTGTCCCCAGTCTCCCCTACATTACAGAAGGCTAACTACTTTGTATCATAATAGGTTACTAAATTAACACTACACACTGTCAGTAGCTTGCTAGATTCTAGTTGGTAATGATAGTCTCCTCAGCTAGAACTTCATATAAAATGATTTTAAGAAGGAAACTCACCTGCTCTTTGTTAACTCATCGATGAAATCAAGAACCTTAAATGGCGGGTAAATCCGGCTTTTTTTTTTTTTTTTTTACCAGACATCTTTCCATCCTCCAGATACTGTTGTTGAAAAAGACATAACCAGTACCGCTGTAAAGAGACAGTATTTGATTGGTCCTTTTGTAAACATTCCAAATGCTGATTGGGCCACAGATAGAACCTTATAACACCAAGTCTGCATGTAACTTTGTACATAGAACTTTTTTGTTTTCTAAATAAAACACCCCAAATACATTTTATTTAAAAAAAAAAAAAAAAAAAAAAAAAAAAAACACCTTAAATAATGTTAACAAGTTATATCAGAGTAAGGATACGTAAATAACTCAAAGAACCTTATAATTCTAAGGTAGTGATATGGACTCTTTTTTTTTCATGTTTGCATTTCTCTGATTTGTTTAGGTCTGCTGATAATACACTCCTGATCAAAAGGCCAGCTGAGAAATTGCAAGAATTTACATTTTGCACTGTTGGATCTTAAGAAGGTTCTAAATAGAGCTTCAAAATGCAAAAAGAAGAAATGGGAGTGAGACAAAAAAAAAAAAAAAAATTGAGTAAGCAATTTATTGCAAACAACCATTAAACTGAAATAGGCTGTTCATCAGCTGATCAAAAGTTTAAGACCACAGCCTTTAAAAGCCCAAATCTTGTCAAAAATGTGGATTCAGTGTCATTTTCTGTCAGGTATCCACACTGTCATGACCTTCTTGAGGTGATTACCAAGAAAGCTTTTTTGCCTTTGCCATCAGGAGGTCATGACAGTGTGGATTCCTGACAGAAAATCACACTGAATCCACATTTTGCCAAGATTTGGGCTTTTAAAGGCTGTGGTCTTTTGATCAGCTGATGAACAGCCTATTTCAGTTTAATGGTTGTTTGCAATAAATTGCTTACTCAAATTTATTTATTTATTTATTTTGTCTCTCTACCATTTCTTCTTTTTGCATTTTGAAGCTCTACTTAGAACCTTCTTAAGATCCAACAGTGCAAAATGTAAATTCTAGCAATTTCTCAACTGGTCTTAAGATTTTGATCAGGAGTGTATCATCAGCACACCTGGAGTCTGCACTGTCGTATCGAGGCTTCTTTCCCCCTCCTCCTCCTCTTCTGACCCCCGTTCATAATTTAACTCCAATGTTATTTTTGGAAACATGTCCATCTTTGCGCTGTCATGATATGAAGTTTCTTACAGTGCACATCATGGCTGTTAATGCACTTAATACAAAGCAACATAATGGCAAAATGTCCATGTGCTGTTATACTGTATATCAGCGCTCTCGCTGTGTATAGAAGCACCTTAATGCAGCTGATTGGTTTTGTTTGTGGATTGACAGTGGTTACCTCTACCCTCACTAAATTCATTTGGAGAGCAGCTTTATTTTTGTGAGCTGTAAGTGAGAGCGGACCCTTAAAAAGTGCATCGTCTCTTAAAATCCACTAAAATCCTGCAAAAAAAAAAAAAAAAAAAATCGTGGACTGTGTGTGTTTCTCGCCTGCAGCAGCGGTCGTGTTGTTGTTGTGATGCTGGGCTCCCTCTGAGTCTGTTCCCCTCTCCTCTGTCTGTGCTGCGGTCCCTCTGTGTCTGTAACCCTCCCATCTCACTGCAAAAATAATGCCGGAGCGAGGCTGGATGAATCTCCCCCTTTGGAATAAAACGGCGGTTTGATGCGGTGGAACTGGGCGTCTCGGTTTGATGATGTCGATGTCAGTTGTCTGTGTCTTCATTATTCCCAATGGACTGAAACACCTCGTTTTCACTCTCTCTCTCTTTCTGTTGCTACTGTCTCATTCTCTTTCTACACTGGGTATTGTAGTTAGTGTGTGTGTGTGTGTGTGTGTGTGTGTGCCTGCCTCCTGAGTCTTGGGGATGATGAGAGGAGGGATGCAGTGTCACTTCAGTCAGGGCCCCTCATCTGTCTCCCCCCTCCCCCTCTTCTTGCAGTGCATTCATACCTAACACACACACGCACACACACACACATGCACACACACACCTGGGTGAGCAACACCTCTGAGACATGATTTTTTTCTCTCTCAGTTTTTCTCTCCTTCTCCCTCCCCGCTCCTTTCCTCCCTCTTTTGCTCTCTCTCTCTTGTCCCTCCACCACACACACACACAAACACACACACACACACACACACAACCACTCTCCCTCTTCCCTGCTTCGCTCCTCTCCTCATATTTCCTCGTCGCTCGTTGCTCTGCCCGTTCATACATCCTGATTTGTCCATCTTGTCCATATTTTCTGATTTTCGATGCGTCGCCTCGCTCGCCGCCGCCACCCTGCTCTTTCCGTTTCCCCGGGGAGCCATTTGTGGGATGCGCCTCTCCTCCGTCCCTGCTACCACATCCCTGATAGCACAACAAATGAACTTAAATGGAGGGGCGGAGGGAGGACTACAGCCTGCAGAGGGAGGTGAAACTCAGGGAGCAGGTTAGTCTCCGTCAGAGCTGCAGCTGCAACACATCAGTCAGCACTCACAACTTTCTAAAGGAGTTTTACAACCTTATTTACAAGAGCTATGAACGGAAAGTTATTATTACAGACCGCCACCCTCAGAGTGTGTGTGTGTGAATGCGCCGCGTTTAACCTTTAACCTTCAGAAACCAGGACACACCACCATCAAAGCACAAATAACAGAGTTAAATGTATGAATGAGCATGACTAGGCGCATTAAAGGTACAGTCCACCCACCACAGAGACAGAGGTGGATGCCCGGTTTCGACGTAAATGGTAGTAACGAGACAGAACAAGAACGAAAATTTCGGTGCCTCATTTCGGTGCCGGCTGCTGGTGTTCCGGCGTCAACTTGTGGTTGTTGAACTTGACGTTAGCGCCGCTACTCTGCACACTTGTTGATCAGAACTGATAGTGAGAGGATCAATAAAGATGCCGAAGGCAAAACGCTCCAAGGTTTGGCTCCATTTCACGTCTAAAGAGGACGCAGACTCTGCGACATGCAACAGACGCCTTAAAGCAACGTCATGCAAGGGAGGTAACACGTCGAGTTTAATTAAATATATGGCAACACATGGAGTTTATTTAAAAGCCGAACAATGTACCGTGTTTGATAATCTACGTCAGCGGTCCCCAACCACCGGTCCAGACATTCCAGACCGGGCCGTGCAGCCCAACTCTAACCCCCTCTCCCCCTCAGTTGCGCACAAATGGCATGAGTTTATTATTACCATATGTTATTTGTATTTATATTGTTTAAATATTTAAGTTAATATTGTGTTCAATTTGGCCCTGGAAATAAAAGGGTATTGTTTTTGGCAAAGTGTGTGGGTTTTTGTTTTTTTAAGTACCGGTGCGAGAACCGTTTAAGCACCGGAACCGTTTAAAAAATACCGAGTAGGCACCGGTATTGGATAAAACCCAACTGATACCCAACCCTAATATTAAAAGGGCAACCCAAAGGCACTTGGCTAATAGTTAGCATTTGCAGGATGCAGTCAGTATTCAGCACGTGAGTAATGATGACAGCAGGACAGCACCACTACTGTCCCACGTAACAGCTGGGAGGCGAAATAATGTCAAATTTTGCAAAATGGGTGAACTATCCCTTTAAGTAACAATCGCCTAATGATAATATTGTTAAAACCCTCACAAAGACCAGCAGTGACACAGATTTACCTGGATTTACACTCTGCTCAGTTCACACATGCATACACTCATTACTGCTGAACTGAATTGCCCTTTGGGATTAATAAAGTCATCTAATCTAATCTAATCTAATCTAACCATTTGATGCTACTGATGTCCACATCTACCTTGAATTTTGTGTATAGTTTAAATTTAACTTTGGGCAATTAAATTGACTTTATTTCAGTCTGTAATTATTTATTATTCGTGCCGGTTCATGCCACTGTGTTTTTCTGTTGGCTACATTTGAAATAGCAACAGTATTCTCCATAACTGTGTTTGTGCATGCATGTGTGTTGGTGTGTTATTTGTGCATATGTGTGTGTGTGTGTGTGTGTACCAGATGACACTAATGTTGTGGGGATGTAAATCTGTTATGGTTAGGGTTAGGACTAGGCCTGTGGTGGTTGTTAATTGTTGTTAATCTGAGTTAAATATAATAATTTGCATTTGTAAAACGTGAACGTGTGAACGCTGTGTATCGCACTTGGTTTATTTTGTTTTATTTTTTTATTTAATCAAGTTCTCATGGCATATTACACCATGGAAACTCATATTAAAGTGCGGCAAGCTAAAAAAAAAAGAACACCTGGTGTCCGTGATTTAACCAGAGGGGAGTTACATTATTAAATTTTTTTTTTTTTTTTTTTTTTTTTTTTGGTAAGAAGAGGAAGTGCACTGTAAAAAGCAGTCACTATTATCAGTGCCACTGAAAACACAACTAATAGATCCCGTTTGGATGAATTGATCATTTTAGGATTCTTTTTGTCCAGCTCTCTCTTGTTAAAGATTCCTCAATGACTCTCACCTGGATAAATGAAGGCTGCCAAAACCTCCATCCATCCATCCATCCATCCATCCATCCCTCCATCCCTCCATCCACTGGTCTATTCATCATCCGTCTCTCCTCTATCTTTCCTTCTGTCTCTGTGCTCCTCTCCACCTCCATCCGCCGTCTGTCTGAGTGTTTTTCCTCTGCAAGCTTTTGGCAGCGCGGCTGAAAGGCTGTCAGGTCTGACCTTTACCTGACACCTTGACACACACACACACACACACATACACACACATACACACAGAATCTAGCCAAAGAGAGAGAGCTGCTGTCGTCTCCTCACTGTACACAATGAAGGGCGGAGGAACAAACGAAGGGAAAAGCACGATGATGAGGCAAGTAAAGTGAGACAAATGACAAAAGAGGAAGAAAAACACCTCGATAGAGAGGGACGCCGAGGAGAAAGACGCAGAGAAACCGGCTGCAAAGCGAAAGAAAGACGAGGAGAGTAAAACTGAGGAAAAGGGAGGAGAGGCGGCCGAGCCAGGCAGACAGAGAGGCATTGATTTTTGCCTGAGCAACCGCAAAAAAAAACACCTATAAATGACCTTCCACGTTATTACTGAGGCTGAGGATTCAATTGAATTCACTGTACAAAGTATTGCTGCAATTCACTCTCCCACTTCAATGAAGGGTTTCATTTCTAAACTTTCTCCTTTGTCGGCGATAGTGGCTTTGCAGCGTATGTGTGTGATGTCAAGCCAAGCTCAACTTGATTTAAGAGTGAGACAAATAATAAAAATCACATGGAGATATTGGTGTGCAGTCACATCCTTTTGAAGAGAGTGAAGTAGTATACCGTGCTGCTTCTAATATTACAATACGTTAAAAAAAAAATAATAATAAAGAATGAAAAAACACTCTGTGGTGACAAGACTGAAAATTGGAAATGCACGGCGGGGGATTTCTTTAGAGACCGCCACTATATTACAGGTGCAGGACAGAGGCAGAGCGCGGGACGCGTGCGATAGGTGCTGCTCTTTGTTTCGCTGGAATAATCTGACTGGTAATGTGAGCGGACAGGTGCAAGTGTGTGCTGCTTTACACAGCTGTCACCCATCCCTCCGAATCACACCGGTGATTTTTCAGGGGGGACGAGCGAGGCGAGGCTGTGAGCGCGGCGCCGCTGGGACTCTGAACCCGGTTTCAGTGCTCAGGCTCGGATTTTGGTGACGCTCAAATGTCAGTTCAGGGACAACGTCGTGATAAAGTGTTTGATTTTTGAGTTTCTCTCGCTGTTTATCCTAATTAATCTGGAACGTGCTGGACAGCAATTCAATAAGGCTGACGATTAATCTATTGATTATTTTTGTGAATAGTGTATTAATTATTTCAATGTATAAAATGTTAAAATGGCAATGTCTGCCTTCAAATTGCCTCATTAGTGTGACACAAAACCACCACCAAAGTGTAAATGTTATATATGAAAAGGAGAAAAACAAGCATTAGCATTTGTAAAGTTAGTAGTACAGATAGATGTCTGCTGTTTCTTCAAGTCAGATTGTACATATCTGTTAATTCACCAAAAGTAAGACCATACTGTTGAGGGAATATCAATATAATGCTAAATAAAACCTGCCAGAGAGCATGGTGGTCAACTTTTTCTGCGGGTAAATGGGCAAAAGTATTTGACTGTGCTGTGAGATTTCTGTTTATGATTTTTTTATTCATTCAGTCATTCATTCAGTCCTTTAAATCCATTTATTCTTTCTGCTTATTGAGGTTGTGAGCTCATTTTCAATGACCTTGAGAGCACAAACAAACAACAGAAAGGGAAAAACACACATATAATGGTTTCTGAAAGCTAACGAGAAGCTGCAGCAGAATGGTGAGTTTCTCACAAAAGCCAGAAGTGAGGTTGTGCTACAGCATGTGCTATGGAAATTAACTTTTTATTAAGGCCTGGTCTAAAAATATCAAACATATTCTGTAATTTAGGTCAGGTTAGGTCTGTAATGGTACTGTTGTTGTCAGGATTTTTGCAGACGTCTACCTGTCCGTGACCCCGGGCGCTGCTCGATAAACAGAGAAACACGCGTCACAAAAGTGTGCAAGTGCTCGATTGCAAAACGCCGTGCAAAAGTGAAACTGAGGGAGTCTCCTGTTGATGATGTAAGCCGTCGCACGCTGTGATGACCTCATGATCAGTGTGTCTCTCTCTCTTTCTCTCTTTCTTTCTAATTGTCACTTCCTGCCACCCCATCCCAGTTGATGTTTTTCTCTCTGGCTCCTCAGCTGCGATTCGAAGCAGCCATACCTCCCCGTCCACTTGACCCCCTGGCCCATTTCCTCCTCTGCTCATCATCTCCATCCCTCTTTCCTTCCCTCCATCCATCCCTTCCATTAAGAATATGTGACCTATAGTTAAGTGCTGGTTGAACCGGCCCTCTCCTCTCTCCGCTGCATTTTAAAATAGCTCTGCTTTTCTCTGCTATCTGTCCTCTTAGCTCTTGGCTGTCTCTCTCCCCCCTTTTCCTTTCTTCTTCCTTTGCAGCTCCCCTCACCTCTCGACATGTGTGTGTGTGTGTGTGTGTTTGCATGCTGCCTTGATCGACCAGCTGTGGCACTCTCTCTGTGGAGCTTGCATGTTGTCCAGATGTCAGTGTGGCTTTCCAGGTAAAGCTGATGGTTATACAAACCAGAGGAGCTGAGCTGGGCGAATGTAGAACACCTTTAGTCAGGAAAAACACAATACTGATCAATATTGATCTTAGTGAAGTCAAATGGTATGCATGTTCTCCTTCAAATATATTTATTACATCGCTCTGTGGAATACGCAATTCTGATTGGTCAACCGCTGTGTAATGTGGCTTGATATTTCTGAATAATGACTGTTGTTATGAATAGCTGAGCATTGTTAGGTACAGTCTACAGTGTGGATACCTGACCCCTGTTGGGACCCGTCGGGCCGGGTTCGGACTAAAATTTAGAAATTATGTTCGGGTTCGGCTCAGGCTTGGTCGCATCAGCCTTATGTTAGTGAAAAATGATGGACCTGCTGTCTGTTCTGGGATACTTCCGACGCTGAAGGCAACTCGTAGGCTATTTCAGGTGGTAAATGTAACCTAGCGATGGAGGACCAGGAAAATCTCTAGCTCGCACAAAAATATGCGGCCTGATTTGCTCTCTACCACAGTCACTTCAAGCAGGTTTGCTATCACTCCACACGTTGAGTCCACTCTGTGCTGCTGTTATTCAAGCTCACTAACATCGACACCCCCTGAGGCCAAAAAGTCATTACAACAAAGACATCACTTTTCATTTATTTCAGGAACATGAGACTTTTGATTCATGGTTGGAAAATGACCTGAATAAATAACCTGTGGCGTTCCTCAAGGCTCAATTTTAGGTCCTATTGTTTTTTAACTTTTACATGCTGCCACTCGGAGAAGTCATCAGGAGGCACGGCATCAACTTTCTTATGACACACAGAGTTACATTGTCATGTCTCTTGATGACACTGAAGGGCACTGAGGGCCAACTGAAGTCCTTTTCAACTGTATTTTAGATATTAAGTTTTGAAATTTCTGTGAAATTTCTGCTCAGTCAGGACAAAAATGAGGTTTTACTTACTCGTAAGCCCTGGCATTTAAACCTTCTAAAACAAGTTAAAAAAAAAAAAAAAAAATCAGATCTTATTTTTGAACCTTACTTTGAAATATAACTAGGAATGCATTTTATCACCTTAATAAGAGCACAATAATTTCTAGCTTAAGCCAACACAGAAACACTAAAGCACAACTCTATAGAGAAAATCAAGAGCAGCCTTTTAGTCTGTCTTTATTTAGAAGTTATTAATTAATTCATTCTTTAATCTATTCATTCATTTTAGTCAGTTTTACTGTGTGGTCCATCCTTTAATGTTCTGTATTTTATTGTTTTTTTATACATTTACCTTTTATTTCAGGTTTTACTCTCTTCTATACTGCTCCTCTTTTTTTTATCTTTATTTTATCAGGCTTATTTACCTTTTATGTATTATTAAACCTTTCTGTTTTACTTTTTACAGTTTTTATTTTTCATACCTCATCATTTGTATAACTATTTTATTTATTTTGCTACCTGAAGTTTTCATCCATTTCTCACTGGTCTTCATCTTGCCTGTAGTGTTTCCTCAGTTCAAATTGTTGAGATTTATTATTGCATTTCCTCCGTTGCTGTTATATTGAATTATTTATTACAGTCTCCTCTGTTTTTTGTGTTCCGTTATATTGTATGAAGGGACTTGTATTACATTTGTTTTTATTTATGAAAAGTGCTACACAAATAATGTCTGATAGATTAATGCACAAGGCTAGTTGAGGCGCTGACGTGTCCGGCCTCTCCGGTCAATTTGTTTGAGATAAAAATAGGACCTGTGGACTGTTTGTTGTAGTGAAGTCTTGAAGGCTGATACAATCATTTCAAAACTTATATTCAGTGGCTGTGTAATATGTGGGATAATATGTAGCCAGCCGGTCAATATTGGAAAAATAAATCCCGACTGAGTGTGTGGCTGGTTGTGTTTTTTTTTAACAAGCAGCACCTGGTCAGAACAGGCGTGGTCGACTGAATCACTTAAAAACGAAATCAGTTTTATCCTAGTTTGACTGTCATTTTCATCTACTTTTGGTATATGTTTTTTTTCTTTTTTCCCTTCGATGGTTAAGCTGAGATAAAAATCATTTTGTAAATCAGATGTTGGCTGGGTTTTGACTTGAACGTGTCAGGTAACCTCCGACCGTAAGAACACGCTGTACCATTTGACCCGACCGTGACTCACATTGTGTTTTTCCTTGATGAAGGTGTGCACACAGAGTTTATAACGTGCAGCCTCGACTCTGCTCTCATGGTTTGGCTTTCTTCCCAGAGTCAGAGACTGTAAAGCGCCCGTGGCTGTGACTCTGCATGATTATCTGTGTTCGCTGTCCGGGCTGTTTCCCTGCCCTCCACCTGAGGTATGCTGGGATCCGCTCCAGCACCTCTATGACCCTGAGAAGGTATAAATCTGTGAGGAAAAGGGCTGAATGTTTGCACACAGCCTCTATCGCTCCCTCTCTGAAGACCGTGCTTATGTAAATGCTTTCTTTTCGCCTCATCCTTCCCATTAACTGAGGGGAGAATCGATAAAAAGTACCAGGAAATACTGACGCTTCTTTCTGACCGATGCAGCAAAGGACAATTTCCTCTTTCTATTGTTTTTTTCCCCCCTTTTTTCATTTAGTACAACATATTACTTGCTTATATTGCTGCACCATATGACAGCATAGGCTTTTTCTGTTCCATGTTGCACTAATCTCTGTCTTAACGAGTCATTTTGTCTCTTTGTTATATTAAAATCTTGCTTTTTTTTCCAAACAAGTGAAAAAATTAGCCTGGTATTATCCTGGTAGATTTTTCAGCCAAAGAGCAGGCACAGGTGGAGTTTATTTTATAGGTTTCATGTGTGAATTTATTCATTTATTTATCATCCGCCTCGGACACTAAATCCTTCCATTTTCTCGTGTGTTTGCCTCTTCTTCGGCTCACACTTGAACGAGTGTAAATCATATGTATACTGCCCCCGTCAGTTTCAGAAGAATATGTTACAGCCTGCTGAAGGCTATATCTAAATAAATCTACACCTACAGTGCCATAGAAAAACTGGTATCAGTTCTTGTGACATCGCTACTTTACTTGGCACTGCCTTCAGTAATCCTCCTACTTTCTTGATTTGATGTATTTCCAGTTGAAAGAGGAAGTTTGGGCGGGACGTGGTGCAGGGAAGGATCACTCACAAGAGCAAACCAACAGGATCTCAGTTTGGGAGGGAAACAGTTTTATTTGAAGGGATACGGTGGATGTTTAAAGCTTTGTGAAGGTTTTAGTGGTTTAAAATTTTCATTTACACTCACTGGTGCAGGATGATGTCACTGTTTAAGAGACTAAGAGACATTGAATTACTGCAGTCCTGTGTTGTACTCCATGTATGTAACCTGATATAAAACACCCAAACTAACCCTTTAAGTGTTCACAGTGAAGCGCTGGAACCAGTAAACATGATTTTTGTGTCTGTTTTTATCGTCGTTTTTATCGATTTTGTGGTTCAACTCTGTGTTTTCCTCTACAGCAGGACATTACTGAAGTTAATAAGGTAATATGTTATGTAATACTGTCTGCCATGTGGAGGGACATTTGTCAAGAGGGTAGGTGAACACAGAGGAGGAGGAGGAGGAAGAGTGGAAAGATAAAAAAAACAAACAAAAAAACCAAAAAAACAACAGGAATGTATCGCAGCATCACAGCCTCGCCATTATCCTCTGTTGCCATGGAGAACACTATAGAGGTATTTCTGGTATCTGTCAGTCTGTGTTTGTAGATGTTGGCGACTGCAGCAAATAAGAGTAAAGGCTAAAATAACCAGTGTCTGCACATATTTTCGCCCTCCATTAAAAAGCACGGCACATTTCGGGCTGTTTCAAACCTTCAAGTTGCAAAGAGTTTTGCTGGAAATCCAAATGCAGAGGCCGAGCAGAAGCACTCGGAGGAAGGAGGATGGAGGCGGAGGGAGAGACTGGTTTGAACTCTATTCGGAGGAAAAAATGAAACGGGCCAACGCTTGAAAAAGAGGGTGTTAAGGCGTCTGGGTTGTTGCCGGGAGGGGGGGGGGGATTCCCCCGAGTGCAGAGCGAGCGGGGAGCGTCAGGAAAAAAAAAAAAAAAACTCACAAATGAGATTCAGCGTCTCTGTCTTCCTGCCTCTCCATCCACCTCTCCTTCATCCCTCCGTTTATCCGTCTTCTTATCTCCATATCCCGCCGCGTGTAGCTGAAGCGAATGGGCTGAATATATTTAAATTAATTGGCGGCAAGAGAAGCAAAGTGAAGTTTTCGGCTTCACAGTGCATTTCGGTACATTTAACACACACACACACATACGTGCACACACAGACTGGGTGTGTTAATTAGTGTGTTGAGACACTAATTTTATGAGTGTCAGACTACACCTACACCTAAAAGTACACCAACTAAAATGGCTTCATTGCAGTGCACTCTACAAACTTTTTTTTTTTTTGGTTTGTTTTTAGGGAAAAGAGAAAAACTGGGTGAGATTCACTTGTTGCCTGTTGGGAAAGTGAGGATGCCTTCCAGCCTCACACAGGACAGCATTTGGCTGTTAAAAGTGCTGCAAAATACCAAAATAAAAGTGTTGCAAAATACCAAAATAAACGAGAAATGAACGAAATGAATTTTATCTTTTACGTCAGTAGGTGTTTATGTAATGTGGTTTTGGATGAGGGATTTCACATTTGGGCAGCAAACAAAAGATTGAAAACAATGAAAACCACCACTGTGAAACTCTCCAAACCCACAATTTTAACAATTTTAACAATTTAACTCAAGGATCATATGCTCCTGTAGAGGTTAATTTGCCGACACCCTTTGAAATTTAGGAAGATTTACTCTCTAAGGCATCTTAAAGTCGATATTTCAGATGGTAACCTTTCACCCATCAGTGACAGGGACACAGATAAGACCAACATCTGTTTTCCCACGCTGTTATTCAATAGGATCATTAGTGTTTCGGAGCCAAATTAACAAGACTGTAACCGTTAGAAACTGTGTGCCTCCAAACCAGCGACAGCAAAGGAAGCGGGGAGGCACACGCTTCAGAGAGGATCAAGAGTGCACTTAAAACAAACAGATGGTCCAAAGCTGGCGTAGTAACACCTTGCTGGAGACAAATTGGGACCGTGGAAGACGCGAGACGAGGAGTTTGTCAGTATTAAGTTTGGATATTGTGAGATAAAGTGAAAATGGAAATCACAGTAGTGTGTGTGTGTGTGTGTACTAGAGATAGATGGTAATTAAGCACATGCCTAAAGAAGAAAAGGAATTAAAGTCATTATGCAATAGCTGTTTTAACAAGTGTCACGGACCCGGAGGGTAAGAAAACTGACTCGACTGCGGGTTTCAGTCGGATTTTACTGGAAACTGGTATGTGTGGACATGCATGTGTGTAGCACGCACGCGCTCACACACACACACACACACACACACACACACACAGGTTGAGTGTCAGTGTCAGCCCTTTCCTCTTCCTGGGAGACCAACCATCGATCGAGTCAACACAACTCCTCATGCTTCTGTGATATTTACACACAAATACAGATGAACACATACTAATACATCCATAAAAAGGGAAAGTAAGGTGAACACACACACACACACAATAATATGAATTGTGCATATTTGTGTGTGGTAATATCACAGACACAAAACAGTCCCGTGTCCCAGCCACCTTGACAGACCTGAACACATCACCTGCTGCCACTGGGGGCGAGTTCCTGCTCAACCTGATGGAAAAAAAGAAAAAGAAAAAAAATTGCATCCGCTGCCATGTTCCGGGCACCAGGACGTGGCGGCAGGTGTGCCGTGCACCAAATGTTCCCCAACATGTCTGGCTTCCTCCGGCAGAACACCACCGTGGCTGTTTCCCACTCGACACCTCCCGCTCCCGCCTGCCGGAGACGCTCGGCTCTGCGGCCGCTCTCATTTCGCTCCGGCTGTTTTCTCAGCGCCGGCCCACCAAGATGCATTTAGCCAAAGCGAGCTGATCAACAAAAATAGTCGATGACGATAAACGAGAGCGGCCCCGGTGTTAATCTGAGAGTGCATATGCTTCTCCAGACTGATAGCAGCCTCATAAAAAGAACAAAAATGTCCTCACCCTGTTTTACCAATCCCTTTAGACTGATATTCAGCGTCAAAATCTTTTAAAATCTTCCAGTTTGATGAGGTAATTCCACTTGTTTCAAATGCAACTCAACTTGTTTCCAGGATTTATTTATTTTTTTCTTGGTATGAGTGAGCACATCTGCCTTATTCTGATCTGTTTCAACAGACAGTATTTCAACTTTCAGCTGCACTGAAAACTGTTTTTTTTTTTTTTTTTTTTTAAATGAAGAAAATGGTTTATTTCATATTAACAGAGACAAAAAAAAAATCGGTGCTATTAACCAGGATAAATGATCAGAGTTTGAAAGCGCTATTCACTGACCTGGTGTTGTTTCACTTTGAAAAAAGAAAAAAAAAATGGGAGCACAGGTGGGTGGCCCTTTATTGAATTGATGGTTTTTAGCTTTCATCGTCTCTCTGAATCCTGTTTGACTCTCTGAATAGTCCGTCCGTCCGTCTCAAGGTCCTCTTTTCGCATTTCGTCAAATTCAGACGGTCGCTCACGTTTGGTCGCGGGGGAACGCTCCCTTCCGCCACGTGAACATCAGTTAGCCCTCATCAAAGCAGTGCCCGCCTTGAAACTATATCTGTCTTGGTGTTTCTCACCTCTCCCACACATTTTCTTTCAATTTACCACCCTCCCTCTTCCTCACCCTCACACACGGCTTCCTCTGCCTTCCCACCTTCGTGCTAACAGACGCACAGTGTTCTCTGCTTCACCCTCTCGTTTTATCACCATCTTTCATTCTTTCTTACACTCTGTTTTTTTTTTCTCGCACCCTGGCTTTTGTCTACGGTCTTGTCTGTCTTTTATTTGTCTCTCTCAATTTTTTTTTTTTTTTCTGTTACAAACGCACTTAGAAACAAATTCGCCGAGGTCCCTTTTTGCTCCTGGCGAACCTGCTCCGACGTGAGTGTGAGGAATAAGGGGAGTAAAAGGCAAGGAAGACGTGACAGAGATGGAGAACAAAAGAGAGAGAGAAGAAAAAGAAAGGATAGGCAGAGCATTGTGCATCAAAAGAAGTAGAGAAAAAGAAATCTGGGAGGAAGGGAGGGAGAGAAACCGAGAGCGATAAGTAACTTGAGAGAGTAAAAATGAAAGAGGGGAAGATACAAGAAGGAGAGAGAGAGAGAGAGAGAGAGAGAGAGGGAGAGAGAGAAGTGATGACAGGTTATTTTTCACCTCTCCTCTCCTGACGGCTGATGTTATTTCCCGTTCTCCTCGGACACACAGCAGATCCAATCTAAAGCTTCTCAGGATGGCCCTTCTGAAGCCCCGTAACCAAATGAAAACCTTTATTACATACACCTTACACAGACCGCACACACACACACACACACACACACACACACACACACACATACAGGCACAGGCACGACGTATGAGCTGCACAAAATACACTCAAAACGCAGGACGTCGTCTCAAACACAGCTCACACACGAAACATGGGAAGGTACAGACACACACCCTCCACAAATTACATATGTAATTCAGAAAGACACGACACAAGAATACAGACTTCAATGTCACATAAATCACACAAACACACACACACACACTCACACTCACACAGAGTTTGGTAACCTTGAGCAGGCGACATCTTGACGTATCCTCGGTTTGCAAAAATGCAAAACGCCGACAATTTTTTTCCTGCAGGCCGGGCGGCGTGAAAACTGAATCGAGGCGGAGTGTGTGTGCTGCGAGAGACCAGAGGTGTAGCTGTAGGTGTGTGTGTGTGTTATATATCAGTAATATGAGGGTCAAATGCCGAATTTATGCCGATGATTCTGTATTTTTGTATAGTTATGGCTGATGATTATATTACTTCAAACCATGAAAGTATTACATTTTTAGCCACACAGACACTTTTAATTGCAGGATTATCTGGAAATTTCAGCATCAATTTTGATGCGTTGTCGTTTGGATTATGCTTGGAGTTCCTGGGTGCTGAAATGCTGAAAAGATGGACAAAAAAAAAAAAAATTACAGATATCACAAAATGACTTCAGATGATCGGTTCGAGGGGTTACGTTCCCAGGAGCGTTTTGGAGAAGGAAAAAGTGTAATTGGTTTCTAGTGGAAAGCAGAGCCGCTCAGCTGGAGCTAATTAACAACACGACTCCAAACTACCATGTAATCGTAGTTTTTTTCACCTCTCATGTCCGCAAAAAGCAGAATTACAGAGCAAAGACCAGATTTAACACGACGTTCAGTCAAAGGCCTTGAAAAACGAATCCACCTCGTTTTAGAATTACAGAAGTGGCTTCTTGAAAAATACTTTGATGGTATTTGGATCACTTATTGACACAGACTGTACATTGTGTGGATTGGTGCAATATTATATGTATTTGGAATATTTTTTACCTTTGGTTTTCTTTCTGATAGATAGATAGATAGATAGATTTACTTTATTGATCCCAAACTGGGAAATTCAGTATTGGGATTATTTTTTGTTTGTTTTTTATTGACGATTTTTTTTTTTTGTAGCAATATTGGCAGAACAGGAGAATACCGGTATTGTGATTATACTCTAATGTGGATTATAAATTTTATAGATTACTACAGTATTTTACTGCTGTTTGTATACATGATTTTGCAGTTTTATGTGTACGGAAAATGTGTATCTTTGGCTTTCTTTCTGTTTAATTCAGTGCAAGATAATCTCTTTATTGTCCATAGATGTGGAAAATTTCCTTCGGCTTCACAAGTTGGTTGAAACATGTCATAATAAATCAGAAAAATGTATAAATAATAAAAAAGACAACAGTAACAGACTTGGTTCCAGCGTGAATGGTCTTTCCCAGTTTATCAGAGTTATTGCGTTCGGTGTGAAAGACTTTTTGTAAATGTTCTTGGTTGCCGCAGCGGCTCTATAGCGCCCCCCTCTGGACAGTTCGATGAATTCTTCAAACAGGCGATGAACGGGGTCGCACACAATATTTCCATCTTTTTGTTTCACCTGCATTGCACGTATACATCCGAGTTATCGCTGCTCTTTTCCAATAATTTCAGCCTGTTTTCAATCTCAAAGCCGAGGTGTCCACATCATGTCCACGAATTTAATTAAATAACAAATTAAAACACTTTGAACAAGACTTCTGTAAAAATTTCCTCGCTGATATTGTATGAATCCAGTTTCCTGACTATACTATTATTCCTGCTAGAAGAGCTGCATTGCCTCTTTAAAAATGTATTCTGCATGAGATGTAAAACTCAAAGTGCCATCAAAAAAATGTCCCTAAATATTCCATAATGAACTCCTCTGCTGCTTCAACAGGCTGAGCGCTAATCAGAACAGGTGGGAAATAACGTCTCGTTGGCTCCTAATAACCAGCTCGTTAGTCTGAGTTTCGTTAATAAGGAGGACCGCTGTCTCCACACCTCTCAGGGAGCTCACCCCCACCTGCATTAGACCGACTAACACCACGTCATCATCAGCATATTAACACAACTGGCAGGTTGAAGTCATAATTTAGATTTCATTAGCGTCGAGGGAGAAACGAGACATGCCGGTGACCCACTTTGGACGTCCAGACGCTGAGCTGACACGTGCAGCGGACGTGCAGCTCCTGACTGACGCTACAGAGTCATGGTGAAGTGCATGCTGGGACATTAGCCTGGGTTAGTTTGTGGTTGCTGTTCATTGCGGTTGACTTTGATTTTTTTAGTTTTTGGAAAAGACTGATATTCAGCTTCAAAATCATAATCTTCCAGTTCAATGAGGTAATTCCACTTGTTTCAAATGCTACTCAACTTGTTTCCAGGTTTTATTTTTTTCTTGGTATGAGTGAGCACATCTGCCTTATTCTGACCTGTTTCAACAGACAGTATTTCAATTTTCATCTGCACTGAAAACTGATTTTTTTTTTTTAATGAAGAAAATGGTTTATTTCATATTAACAGAGGGAAAAAAAAAAAAAAAAAACAGTGCTATTAACCAGGATAAATAATCAGAATTGAAAAACGCTATTCACTGACCTAGTGTTGTTTCACTTTGAAAAAACAAAAAAAAAAAGGGAGCACAGGTGGGTGGCCCTTTATTAATCCGGTGTTGAATTGATGGTTTTTAGCTTTTATCGCCTCTCTGAATCCTGTTTGACTCTCTGAATAGTCCGTCCGTCCGTCTCAAGGTCCTCTTTTCGCATTTCGTCAAATTCAGACGGTCGCCCACATTTTTGGAAATGTCAAGCCGAAACAAAAGTCTGAACAAAACAAGAGGAAAATGTACATATGAACCTTACAGCCTGCCATGGAAGCAGGAGATGACATCACTTAGCTGTGTGTGTGTGTGTGTGTGTGTATGTGTGTGTGTGTGTGCCCGGTCTGCATTCTGTTTAATATCGCTAAATGTGTGTGTTTGTGTGTGTGGGTGTGTGGGCGTGTGTAGGCTTCAGCATGCTCATTGTACCTTGTCTGTATGAGCACTTTTGCATTGTGTGTGTGTGTGTGTGTGTGTGTGTGTGTGTGTGTGTGTGTGTGTGCATGTTAATAGTGGAGGCCGCAGGGGAAGCTATGAGGTGAAGGTTTAATTCTTTGGCTGTTAGTTTGCAGAGGTTTATTATTGTTCACAAGGCTGAGTGTGTACACCAGAGACATATATACACACACGCACACACACACACATGCAAGCACACACCGGAGAGCAGTGTGCATCAGCCAGTAAAAATAAAAGCCCCTCTGAAGATCGCTTGTGTGAGCGCTCTAAATTATTATTCTCCCTCTCCCTCCCCTCCATCCCCTCTTTATTCATCTTCCTCCTCCTCCTCTGCCTCATTTCTCGCCGCAACTTCGAGCTCCATATTGTAACACACACCGATACCGAGAAAGAGAGGGAGGGAGGGAGGGCGGGCGGCGTCTGCTCACAGTGAGGGAAAAGAGAAATGAAGACAGAGAAAGAGAAAGAGGTGCTGACAGCTAATCAGAGAGGTGCGACCGAGGAGAGTCAAGGTGAACGTTTCTCTTACGACGCCGACGCCGCTAAAATCCGCTTATCTCCGTCGTATTATCGTGACGGCGAGAGGGGGGCGCCGCACCCTGGGAACTGTGGGAAATTGAGTTCTTGTAGCCACCAGGGGCCCCGAGTGTGAATGAGGGACGGTGGGAAAGGTCAGCCGCCGCACTTCCTCCTCAGATTTTCCTCTCCCTGTCGTCTCCACGTCTCTCTTTTTCCCACCTCGTTTGCACGTTCTTCATATCATCATTTCCGCCTATTTCACCAGTAAATGCAAATGCCGTTGACCTGTGACAGTCCCTCGCTGCGTTACATCCCACCTGAGCCACAAATAAGCCAAAGCCCACCGTCAAAATAACATTTCCTCATGGCTGTAAAGCTGGAGCGCAGGACTTTTTCCAATAATACATTTATTTTATTCGTCTGGATATAGGATTTAAATAGAGACCGTCTCTGTGGACCTCGGCTGACATTTTTGACTCTGTAAAGACGGCGTTAACACCTTAGTTATTATGTTTTTCCTTAGTTTTTTTTTTTCATGTATTTGTTTGTATTAGCTTTTACCTCGTAGTTTCATTTTCTTTTTTGGTTCCTTCTGCACATTTTGTTTTTTTGTTTTTGAAGTGATTATTTTCTCGTCCAAATCTGCATGTTTTGTATGCATTATGAATATTTTGTTGTATTTTTTTTTATTTAATTTAATTTAATTTTATTTTTTGGAGAAATATCATTATTAATGGCATACTAGTGTTCTTAACCCTTTATAGGGCAAGTGACTATTTTTGGTAATTTCAGAAATTTTACATATCAGGCCCATCCCCTGTCTCAGTTAGTTCAATAATCATTTGGTCTTCACCCAGCCAATCAGCAAAGATCGCTCTACATCCCAGGTCACATGATTGTGGCATTTGACCAATCTCAATGGCTTTGATTTTCTATTACAAAATGAAAATTTTAGAAAAATTTTATTGAAGTAATAAAGTCCTGTCATATTCTCTAATAACAGTCTAGGGTTGTTTTTTTTTAATTTCAAAGTATTTCAATGAGTGCCCTATAAAGGGTTAAAGAAGTACTCTAGCAACACATGCTTTCAGCTGCTCTTACATTCAGGTTGCAATATTTACACCATGGTACGTGCTGTTATTTCCTAATGTAATAAACTGATCTGAGAAGCCATTTTTACCAGAGTGATCTATTTACTGGTGAGCAACAAGAGCTGCCAAACCTTCTCTGTGACGGTCCGAACATCATTTCAAATATTTCTCACCAGAGGAATCCGCAGACCTCGTTCCCTGTGGTGTGTGTGTGAGATTATTCTGCGTCCCGTTGTATGAAAATGTGGCCATGCCGAATTTCATTTTCCTGGTGGTGGTCGCTGCTGCTGCAACGATTGTTCCTCCTCAAAGTCAAATTCAAATGAAAAGGAAAATTAAGGAGTCGATCAGTCAATCTCGCGCTTTTCATGTTGGCTAAACAAATCAGATACCATTTTAAAACGTGGAAACCATTAGAAATATTATACATTAAATATAGCAAAATTCAGAATGAGCAAATTGCGTATGCACATGTAAACACATCAGTTAACCTCCACCAGTTGGCCTCTTCCCCAGTAAGAACCTGCATCCACGGTTCGCCTGGTAACCGGGGTAGAGGCTGCACATTTCACACACGTTTCCACGCGTCTGACAAGCGACGTTCATATTTTTGCACTTATAATAAACCGTTTCCTTCACCAGTCATGTTCCAGTTTATTTAGAGACCAGTTCAGTCTCACAGGAGTTTCCATGCCCACATGTTTACACCAAACGGGACGACGCCTCCTGATTTAATCCTCACAGCGGCAAAAGAAAAAAACTCCCAGCAGGGAAAAACAGAAGAAATGTTGAGAAGGAGCTCAGAGAGAGGAGAGCCCGTTCCTGACCAGACAGGTGGGCAGCAGGCGTCGAACCAGTCAGCAAAAAACAAACATTACAGCCATAAAGCCACCTTAATAATGATGCTCTCAGTTATACTCAGATTAAATGTTCAGAACAAGTTTGCAATGAATGACTTTAAATAAAATGTATAAATTAAATTGCATTGCACCTACAGTGAGCTACATTTACTTGCTGCCATTGATTTATGACTTAAATGGAGGAGAAACGTCTCTTTATCAGAGTTGTAGACAATCCACAAAAAAACAATGTAGTAATTGTTATGTAATTATTAATTAAGTAATTAGGTAAGCAGTAGTAATATCAAAACCATGAACAGTGAACTGGAGGAAGTGGCTGCAGTTCCTCCGCTGTTTATTCAGCATTTGTTAATGTGATTGACTGAATTCCAAAAATGGCTCTGAGATCAAACCCAAAACATCATTTTGGATGTTTTTGCAGGTCCCGTCGTGCAGAGAGCACAGGTGCTCCTCGCCTCAGTCGGAGTGATGGAAATGTTTTTATCGCTGCAAGTCATCCTGAAACTCTGTCCTTGAAACTTTTTTTTTTTTTTTAGCAAAATGGATTCAGACACTTTGGTAAAGAAACTATAAATTTAATACTGGAAATGCTTGATTTTTATGATACAAGGGATTAATTTACACTCAGATAGTGAACCCGGCGCTTTAATAAGAAGCCTTTCATACACTGAAAGAAGAGTTATACTATGGAAATATGAGTGCTCTGCTTAAATCACTCACAATCACCTATGAATGTGACAATATTTGAAAAAAATGGTTGGTGACTCTGAGAGAGGAAATATTTTAAAATATGGGGGTTTTGACAGCATGATAATTAAATGTTTTTTTCTCCCTATTTCCATTGCATTGTCTATAATGTACAGTGTGCTCTCAGGGTTTATATATACTGTATTAGGAACACTGTCTCACATGAGTATATATGTACCCTTTGTTATAATGCATACATAATACAAGTAGTGCTATTTCTTACTGGAGGAGCCCAGACTGGAATGTGTACCATTAAGTTAATGGACATAGAGAGCGCACTTTGTGAATTATGGATAGAAATAGTCCAGATGTGTCATGTGCGCCGTGTGTGTGTGTGTGTGTGCTTTTATTTTGGTGGCCTGGATATGTCGTAACTGTTTCTGTAATCCCAGGCTCAGATTACATGAATCCAGCCCGATTTTGAGTTTTGAGAATTCGTTGTGGCTGATAAATTTCCAGCTGGTGCTTGATGGTGAGGTGAAACCTGTGCTCCAAACGGCCCACGCTGCCACAAACTTTAGTGTTGTTTTTAGTTTTTACGCCTGCCTGAGTTTTTTTACGGCGTGTGCTGATTGGTCGGGGTCAAACAGGTGACCAGTTAAGATTGGGCTGGACTTTACACTGCAAAAACTCAAAATCTTACCAAGAACATTTGTCTTATTTCAAGTCAAAACGTCTTATTTCTGGTCAAAATATCTCATTACACTTAAAATAAGACAGGATCACCTCAGAAATAACTTGTTTTTAGACCATTTTAGACAATTTTTTTTTAGAAAATTTGTTTGATTCATCGGCAAAATTTGCCAGTGGAACAAATGAAAAATCACTTGAAACAAGTGAAATTAGCTTGAAACATGTGGAAAATGTCTAAAAACAAGTTATTTCTTAGGTGATCATGTCTTATTTTAAGTGTAATGAGATATTTTGACTAGAAATAAGACATTTTGACTTGAAATAAGGCAAATAATCTTGGTAAGATTTTGAGTTTTTGCAGTATATGTCATCTGAAATGGAGAGCGCAGAGACAGACAGAAATAATCCCTGGATGAAGTATAATTCATCTGCGGTTGTTCACGTTTTATAATCAACAATCCCAGTTCAGAGGGTGTTTCCTAATTTCATCGTTTTAAAAGGCGCTCTGGCGTGTGTGAGCTCGTTCTTGGAGAGCCGCTGCCGCCTAAAGGCTGCCAACACTTTGCCCGTGTCACTGTCGCGCCGAATGAAGACGAGCGACGCAGCTCGGTGCACCGGAGCATCGGCTTGTTCCATAATCTGAAAACTGAACAAGTAAAAGCGGTAATTGTAGCGCTCACACCCACGGGCAATTCATTCTCCATCATGCTGTGTGAGAGTGGCTGAAATATGATGTATGACGGTTATATTCAACAGTTTATATTCATTATTTGGTAAATAAACTGCATTTCTTGAGTGTTTTTCGACTCGAGGTGCTTTACAGCGTCACACACCGACGGCAGAGGCCGCAGAGCATCAGGAGCGGTGAGGGGGTCAGCGTCTTGCTCAAGGACACTTTGACACACTCTGGACGAGCCGGGGATCGAACCAGGAACCTTCCTTAAACTGCACTTTTACTCTGTAGAGGAGCTTGACTTCCAGCGATTAGGCGACATCGACTATCGAAGAACGAGCTCACATGTCTAATACGTTTGTGTTGGTACAAGTAGGACAATAAAATTAGGAAATATCCCCTAAACAGACATTTTTTCATGATACAAGGTAAACAACTGCAGATGAAATATACTTCACTTTACTTTATCAGAGATATCACCTAGTCTGACGCCGCCGTATCTTTGGGTGTGCATATTGCAACACCTCGCGTCCCTTTGGGGCCGCTTCATCGTTTGCCTCCGACAAACCAGCGGCACGCGGCTCTTTAACAGCTCGTGAGAAAGCGACCTAGAAAGCCGCGCGTCATCCCACCGCTGCGCCGCCTTGTCTCCATTTTGTTTTTGTCATCCTTTGATAGCGGCTCACGCGACAGCTCGACGGCTGTACACCGTGTTCGTCTCCGTGTTCGCTGCCGTTTCTCCCAAAGCAAAACGTGCGAGCGTCGCCTCCGCTCGGCGAAACAGATGGCTCGAAACGTCCGTCCGTCAAAAACAGGCGGAAATGTGACGGAGGACGAGTCTGTGATTGGATTTTCAGGCTCGTCTTTGTGACTGGGGTTAGACTTTTAGTGTCTTAACATGGGGAGGAAATGCACGCACACACACACACACACACACACACACGTGGAGGGCACAGCTACAGATACGAAGTGTGCCGGCTCCTGAGTGGCTTACTTTGTCTTTGATAGTAGATGGGTTTCATTTAATATTGATGGCGGATTTCCAAGAGAGTTTGCTGCTTGTTTCTGTTGAGTGCTCTCTCTCTCTCTCTCTCTCTCTCTCTCTCTCTCTCTCTCTCTCCGCTGCAAAAAGAAACGCCAGCTGCAGCACAACAAACAAAACATCGAACGATAAATCTAACTTCATAGATTACCTGTTCTGTAGACTTAATGACTAAAACCACAACACCTCGGGGAAACCACTGACACACCATACATCGCAAAAAAAAAAAACAAAAGCTGTGCACAGTGGTCAACTTTTTTTTTTTTTTTTTTTTTTTTTTTTTTTGGGGTCCTTCTGTTCCCAGCATCATTTCTTCCAGCATCCCTGTGATATCTACAAGGCTCTTATATCACTCACTCAGCACAGATCTGCAGATAAAACAACATGCATGAAAGGACGCACTTTCATCTCCTTGTAAATGGACAAGGGAGTTCAGGTGTGAGTAAAAATCACTGGTTAAAAAAATAAAATAAAAAAGGAGATTTCACGAAAGCTGCTGTTGCTTTTTCATAAAACAGAAAATCTCTGAAAACTAGCCCCCAGCCGAGGTAGTTAACGCTGCACTGTGATTTACTTTCAAAATAGCACGGCGTTTTGCGAAAACCTTTTTACACGACCTCAGATATCCCGCCGCCGACCCACGGCAGCTGAACTGTGACCTGGAGAGAACGTGCAGAAAAAGAGATTAAAAAAAAAAAAAACAGTGAAATAATGAGAGCAGATACTGGAATCCCTTAATAAGGATCAAGAGGTGGGTGATAACAAAACATCATTTAAATGCAAACTGGTAAAAAAAAAAAAATCTAATGAGGGACAAAATGATATTATTCCTTGGATTTGTTTCAACGTGACTCCAAACCATGTTGCGCGTATCTGGCTGCTGCTCTTGAGAAAGCAACTGCACTTTTTAATTTCCAATTTTCATTTTCCGTCACCAAATCATTAGAATTATTTGGAGAACATCTCGCTGCACCCAAAGGATCATTGCCAGATTCTCTTTAATTTTAAAGCTCCGGTTAAGTTGGGATTGCCTTCTCGTTTGAATCCTCCTCATACTTGATCCTTGTGCTTTCAGTCAGTGTTTTCTGTGGCCTGTATACATGTTCATGCCTACTAACTACTGCATGAAATATGGAGCAGATGTGCACATTAGACCTCCTGCCGTGGAGTCTGTCTTGTGGCAGACCGGATGCCTTTGGACCTGCATGACGTAAGACACCGAGCAGCGGAGGTAAATTATGCAGGCGTATGTGAGATGTAAAGCAGTGCTATCAAAAATAGAATACCTGTCCGTTTTTTTCCATCATATTTCAAAAACGTCACCCAGTGCGCTCAGTTGTATGTGCAGCTTCTGAACCCTTGACCCTGGGTCCTTATCTGCACCCTTGTGGATTTTACCTTGTAGAGAGTGGTCTTGTTCCATTGTTGAATGTACAATTGTATTGCCTATTTGTCAAATCCACACATCTACTAAACTTATTTCACTTCAAGGCTACTAAACTATAGCCTACAAGTTAAAATCTACCTTAAATTAAAATTTTGCCTTTTTTATGTATGTATTTATTTAGGTGTTTGCTCTCGGTGGCCACTTTATCAGCTCCACCTGTACAATCTAATCTAATCTAATCCAACTGTTGTGCCATAAAGTTTCCTCTCCTGCTGCCTAAAATGCTCAGCTTGTCTTGTTGTCACAGTAATAGAGGTGCTCATTCACTTCTATGTTTGGTAGTGAGCTCATAGTTAGTGCTGCTGTTGGACTGGACTGCATTTTATTGACAACTGTTTCCACTATTCTGTCCCTCTTTTGCATACATAAATAGGGAGGGACAAAAAATCAGAAACACCTCTGAATATAATGTAGTCCAGGACAAGAGCTCTGCAAACTACAACCTCAGTAATAAACATGGAATTCATTTTACACATTCTCCAACCAAAACTGAACATTATAAACTTTGTTAAAAGGTGGAATTTGTGGCAGAGCTGTTGTTGGACACTGAGTGTATTTCTATGTGTATTAAATCTCTTATTTATTTAGGTATTTATTCACTGTATTTGGCCAAACAAATGCTGTCTCCTGATACTGTACCTCCACATTTAGAGGTAATGGTACACAAGTGTACCTTTTACTGCATGGGAACATATATGTACCTTATTGGCTCTGAAAAAGGTACTTTGGGATACTACTGTTCCCCTATTTCTGTTGGTGCATCCACCCCTTCTGTATCTCTAAAGGTCAGCTGTTTAGGACTGAAATAGCCTCATTCATAAGGACTTGTATTCTTGTTTTTTTTGGGTTATGCAACAATGCCGACAGCCTCGGCTCATTCTGCGGCTGCTGAAAATTACTCAGCACTCGAAGGACTAGGTAAACATCCAGTCTGCTGCCTCCACAGCGCGGGATAACCTTGCAGCGAACTACAGTGTCACACTCAGCAACCATCAGACACACCAAGGTCCTGTCAACACGACGTAATCCGATTTAGAAAATGACATTATAGGCAGCACTTTACATATCTGATTTGATTATTGTGACAGAAGTGCTGGATGCGGTGATAGAAGATAATTCGGTTAATTTCAGCACCTCTCCAAAAACATGTCTATAAATAACCAGAGTGTGTGTTAATTAATCTTAATGCCAGGACAACTGTATATTAAATAGCCTATTAGATTTGTATCATCCTGCCGTGTGAGGCTGCCACAACTCTGATACCTCAGTTAAAAAAAAAAAAAAAAAGCAGTGGTGTAGTTTTTTTTTTTTTAAAAGAGGTTAGGCACAGGTGTTTGGCTGCAGAAGAGTCTCAAAGTTAAACCGCAGGCTGCTTTATTGCTATAAAAACAGTTTTGGGCCTCATGCAGTTAAAGAAACGAACATTTTCGGCCACTGTCACGGAAAGACTGGGCACGAAATCCCATCAGAAGTGACCAGAATCCATCCTGCTTTCTGAAGGTAAACACAAGCGTGACTTTTTGATGCAGCAGAGTGATAAAGTGCAAACACTCCCAAAGGTCATAACACCATGCACATGTTGGAGACTGACTTTCAGTTTTAGAGATTTGTGGTTTGCCATCCACTCCCGGATTAGGTGCATTAATACAGTCTTACAATAAGTGGTGTTCATCTGTCTCACCGCATCATTTCATCACTGCTGTGTGTGTTTACGGCCATCAGGATCTAAACGTCACACACCCAATAAACCCTCAGCCTCCCACGTCTGTGCTTTCCAGCCTGCTGACACAACTGAGCCCAAATTCCCCCTGTAACCCTGGTGTTTTTCCAGGGATGACACACAAGAAGCTCTCAGAGGAACAGGGCTTGACATGTGAAGGGATGCGGACATTTCGGGGGCTCAGATCAGCAGCTTGGCCAGGTATCCAGGTGAGTAGCTGCACCGTATCGGCTTCATCGTGATTTGCATTTTGCGAGAATGGACGACAAACGCGACTGCAAATCTTAAAACCTTTTCAAAACCGCTGACATCATTTATCCTCTTTTCACATAAACTAACCCGGGAGCAGTTCTGCTTTTTTAAACTGAGGCGATCTCCAGTTTCGCCCCTTTTTCGTCTCTGGAGGATTTAAAGCAGCTACAGTACCGATGCCTCCACATGACTTCTGTTAGCAAATGAGACCATCAGCGAGAAGATCGGTTATTTCTATACAGCTACTGCAAAAGCCTTCGACAAAACTATTATCTTCACAGAACAGAAGAATCCATGTCTACATCTTCCCAGGCCGTGTTTTTTTTTTTTTTTTTTGACATTTCATTGACTTTTAGAAAGACATTAATTCATTTTTATTTATTCTTTTCATGAAAATGCACAATAATTAAATTAGTACAAAAAAAAAATATCACAACAGATATTTCAAATTGATGCTTTCCATGATTAGAAAGGAGCAGAGAGAAGAATATAATTCTTATTTTTTGTCTGCCCCTTACTTGAACACAAGGAATCCTAGACATTGGGATATATATGAACACAAAATAAGGAGAAAAGAAGTGTATGAACATATACAACTGAAAACAAAAGACGTTAATTAGTAAAAGAGAAAAATTAAAATACAGGTAAATTAAGAGTAGAAAAGAGGACCAAGTAAGTAAATACGTGTGTGTGTTTGTGTGTGTGTGTGTGTGTATAGAATGGGCTATGGGTTTATCTTCTGACCAACAAGCTTCAGTCATGAACTTGTTTGGCCGTGTTGGGACTCTGATCTGACTCCGGGGCTCTCTATTAATTATGCAACCTTATTTAAAGTTAATATAGTTGGTAAAGCTGTGGGTTGGCCTCATGTTAACATACTGAAATGTATTGTTCCTCGCTCCGCGGCTCCCCGGCGGCTCGTGTTAACTGTCAGATCTGCTTCACAGTCAACCCGACTTCCCCTCGCTCTGCCCCCGGCTCCACGTCTTGCCCTCCCCGTCTTTGCTGTCGCTTCCCTCGGCCGCCATGTTTAGCTCCTCCGCCCGCCGTCCGAGCCGTCACCCCGCTGGCTGCTGGGTAGCGCTGCACGTGCCCCCGATCCAAAAAGGACACTGCTTTTTTTCCTGCTCCCTCCTGTAATGAAGGCTCTCTTCATTACTTCGTGTTGTCTATTCTATAGTACATTTCCTGGAGTAAGTGGTAAATGAAATACGACACAAACACCAAGCATTGAATTATTTTTATTGAATTTCTGTTTGTTATGGTGTTTAGATTTTTGGTCAATGATGGAAGGCCAACCTGTAAAACAAAGAAACATACATTTAGTGTGGATACTTTGAGTAATGCCATGTGCTCATTGTTTGGTTGTGCATTCACGCACCTTTGTTCTCCTCTACAGGGTGTTCAGGCCAAAAGAGTCCCCCAAGGTCTGAGCACCAGTTTAAAGGTTCCAGGAGAGACCATGTCATGATTAGTGTAGGGGTGTTTGGAGTTTTGATTAATTCTTTGCTTTTGGATTTGATGTAGTGTAAGGTGTAGCACAAGCACAGATCATTTAGATTCATTGATTTTGTTGATGTAAGATATATTTTAACGTGTCTGTTGTTCCTTCCTGTGCTGTGGTTAGGGCTTGGCTCATTGTCAGTGGCAGGGTATATAAGGCTGCCTCTTTAGACCAGATGCTGCCCGTGGTCCACAGTTCTGTGGGAGAATGTCTTTCTTTTTTATTTTGTGTCTTTTTGGGTGAAATAAACACCTGGTTGGTCTGCACCTGACCTCTGTCTCAAGCCTCATATGTCCATTGTCCAACCGCTACAGGGCCATCCCAACACCTCCCTTGTATGAAATATTGTCCCTTGTCGTTTTTTTTTTTTTTTTTTTGCGAAGCTAAGTCAAACATTCAAGTGTCTCTTGTCACACACCATGCTGACGTCTGTCTTTCACGCGCTTTCAAAACAAGGCCAGACACTACCGCTCTTGTCCACAGGGGCCGCCACAATCAACACAAAATGTTCGGTGTTACACGAGTGTTGCACTGTTTGAAACGTTGTAACATTTAACTGACAAACCAAGTGTTGTATTTCTGTTCGTACATGTGCGTTCTTCTATTCTCTTGTTTGTTTCAGATTAAGAATAAACCCGTAATGTTAGCTTCCCTCTGTATACAGCAACTTTTACACATGTGATGATGTTTTGACTTCAGCTCAGCTCATCCAGCATTTCAGCCTTTTATCAGCGGACGATTCAGGAACAGCCACGCTGACAAAAAATAGGACCATACTGACAAGAATTTAAACTGAGGAAGAAAAGCGAAGCATCCGACAAACACAGAAAAAAAAAACTTGAAAATCAAACAAACAAACAAAAAAATGCAATAAAAATAACAAAAATTAACACATTTTTGATAACTTGATATAATGAAGAATTGAGGAAAAGGTTGATTGCACTAAACAAGAAGCAATATAAGTTATTACATTTTAGTTGTGACTACAGTTGGTTGGATGTCTGATTATATTTAAACTTAAACATTTGAATTGAGGGTTTTCTGCACTCTAAATATTTTTTATATTCATGGTTTGCTTATAAGGATACTGGGCTGCACTGGAAAGTCAACCTCATACCTTCAACACCCCTCTGGCTGCTTGTGTTCAAACATGGTTTTGAGCTGGAAAATCAAATGTTTACCAAAATAACAGGCATGGACACTCCATCAGAAAAATTTGAACATTTAAAAAAAATTCAAGCATTTGTGATTTCCCAGCTCCCTGCTGCCTCACCCAGCTATCAGAACCGGCGCTTTGATTGGCCGGATCACGCTGAGAATTAAAACCAGGGCTGGTGCGCACAAATGAAGAGAGAGAGGGAGTCATGTTGATCAGACACCGGTTCGCCATCTAAACTCCGGGCCGCTTTCATGGCTGATCTGTCAGGGGCTCCCGGAAAAGCTTGCTGCGCCGTGTGCCGGTGGCTAACGCCTCTTTACTTTGGTCCCCCTGCGGCCGCTCACATCTCGGAGACACATGACGTCCAGGCGGACGGAGAGCGCCGAATAAGAGATCAAGCTGCCAGCCGAGAGGAGGAGGGAGCTTCTTCCATTTCTCTGTGATACCGAGCAAAGAAACATGTTGTACCCAAGGCAGTGGTATGATGCAATGAGAACACACACATACACACACATGCAGGCATACATACACATACACACACACACACACACGTGCACACACGTATACGGGGCCCTGGGAGGGAGGCAGCCTGTCACCAAACAGTACATCCCCACTGATGCTCGGTTAACCCCGCTCCCTCTGTGTTTACCTGCCCCTGTGTGTGTGTGTGGCTGCACGCGCGTATGTGTGTGTGAGTGCATTCCTGATCTGGAAGACTGCCTGTATCTCTGCACAAGCCCCAGTGTGTGTATGTGTGTGTGTGTGTGTGTGTGTGTGTGTGAGTGAGTGTGCGTGGGCGTGTTGTTTTGCAGGAAACAGTGGGACTGGAGATTTCTCCAGTGAGATGTCCTTTTTGGCTGATGAAAAATCACAGTTTGTGTGTGTGTGTGTGTGTGTGTGTAAGTGATATATTTATTTTTACTATCCACTGCATTTTGTTCACACATCCTCTCCACACCCTGTCTGTATCTACCTAGTTTCACATCCTCTAAGTGGGAAATGAAAGTCCACTGCAGATCTTAGCACGCTGAATATCTCTGGGTGAGAATTTAACACTTTCAACTTTGCGGGCCCGTTGCCGTCTATTGATAACGCAGAACTTCTGAGATGAAGGTGATTTTTACACGGGGAAACGCTCGGTGAGGCCGCGGAGACGGGCGATTACCTGCAGCAGAGATGTGGCTTGGCAGACGGGATTAAAATCTACCTCTATCGCTGCAGATAACACAGTTGGCTGGAAGGAACGAATGAGGGAAAGCAAAGGAATTGTTTGCATAACCGGAGCCTTTTTAGGATCACAACCAACAATATGCAAAACCCCACCCATGCACTAACACTTTGGCATGTGCATTATCATTAACTTTAGGGACGCTCACAGTTGTACAATTTGTTCAGTAAGACATTAGTGCTGCAGAAATTTGGCGGATGCTAGAGGACGGGTGGTTGAATCATCAAAATCAATTGAGATTTTTCCTTTTTTGTGAATGAAATCCTCAAAAATCACAGCAATACACTAAGGGACCTTTTAAAATTAATGGGAGGGGGACACTGGACACAAACAGGGAAGGGTCAAGCTTTTTTTTTAACTTTAGTTCATGGAAGAGATCCAATTTTTTGCTCAGTACCCGGCCAATCAGATCTCCAGCATGTAGAATAAATAATAAAAGACGTGGCGTCGCACAATAAGGAGAGGCACCCTCCACTAAAATGCAAGGGTTCGCCAGGGTTTCCCCGCCGTCTCCCTCCGCTGAAGATCGTCTTATTAAAATCGAAAGCTACTCCAAGAAAAGGGAGGACGGCAGACGGAGGGCCACGAACCGCGCGGACGGCTGGACGTTAACTTTGCATTTGAGTCGCTTTTGTTCTTATTTTGAGCAACAACAGATTCAGATTGAATGGTTTCGGGATTGCCTGTGAAACTTGGTGCCGGCGTTCTTTTTTCAATCTACAGCAGCAAATCAGGAAAACAGTTCAGTAAACTCAACGATGGGACAGCAGCAGTGGAGAACATTTTCCTTCACTGAGTTGAGGATGAAGAAAAAGAAGAAAAATCTTTGATTGACTATACAAAGAACACTGCTTCACCAGAGATAATTAGTGTAACATTTGCAGTGTTGGGACCAATTACTCACCAAACTAATAAGTTACAATTACTAATTACTTCTGTAAAAAAGTAATTTTGATTACTACTCAATTACTGCTGCAGAAGAGTAATTCAATTACTGGGGAAAGTAATTTTTATGATTACTTTTTTTTCTTTTCTTAAATCCTCTTATTAATGCACATATTTTTGCGTTGCTGTTGCAGTGTGGACATTGCTGTCAAATTTCATCTATCATTGTCAGTGTTGGGCACGTTACTTTGAAAAAGTAATTCATTATAGTTTAAAGTCGTGATGCCAGCTTGTCCAGGTGGGGAATTGAACCGCTGGTCTTCTGTATGGCAGGCAGAGATACTATCCACTCTGCCATCGGGGAACTCATACTCTTTTTGTAATTTGTGCTGAGTCATTCTCCATGCATGTTGATAAGTTATGAAAAACTGCAAAGTCCGACCGGTTTGAAAATTGACACACCGCTTTTTCTCCACAAGACGCACATTTTTTTGAATAGGATAATAAAATAATAATAATTATTAGTAGTAAGTAACGGCAAGTAACGGCGCATTTTATTGTCAGTAACGGCGTTGTAACGGGGAAACAGTCATTTCTTTGATTACTTGTTACTGATAAAAGTAACGCCATTAGTAACACCGTTTCTTTGTAACGCTGTTACTCCCATCACTGAACATTTGTTAGGGGAGGCTCTGTTAATTTTTCCAGTCACTTGGGGTGAGTCAAGGAAAAATATGTTGCGATCAGAGAGAGAGTCACTCTAAAATCCTCCTGCATTCCCTCAATCTAATCAACGTCCAGTCCCTAATTACATTTAGTGAGTTCTCAAATCACAAATTTCCCATTTTGGCCTGCGGGTGGCACTAGAGCAAAAGGCCATACGCCATGCTATCAAATTTTTATTCACTAATATTGATACGCTGAAGTAGTGACGGCACTAAACACCTGTTGAATAGGACAAAATTGGAAAAGCAGGAGGAAGATATGTTAAGTCATGTGTCGCCTGCAACTCATAAGACAAACTACACTGCATCCACAAAGAAATGAGCGACACACTTCACAGCTACTCGGCTTCACAGCGGCCCATTTCAGCGATACAGGGGCTGTTTTAAAAGGCGATGTGCTTACCAGCTAGGATCTCATTTCTCCTGATGTGACACCGGCTCGAGGTAGTGCTGCATTCCTAATGCCACCTTCATAATTCAGATCGGAGGATTATATCTTTCAGTCACAGCAGCTCTCGGTTTAGTTTGTGTCTGTCCTTCTTTGCCCTCCAAGGAGGAGGGACGTGGTGATCTTGCTTCCCTAAATGTCACGGCGGCTCTGGGCTGCATCAGAGTCTGAGGCGAGACGGCATCGCAGACAGACAGGCAGACAGACAGACAGACAGACAGACAGGCAGACAGACATTTCAAATAATTTCAAATGCTCTCGTTTTAGCCTTTTCTTTTTAATTCCACCCTGTGGTGTTTTTAATGTTTTATTTTAATGTTTTCAAATGTTCTTCTTTTTATTGTGAAGCACTTTGAGCTGCAATTCTTGTATGAAAGGTGCTATACAAATAAAGTTTTATTATTATTATTATTATTATTATTATTATTATTATTATAAATAAGTCCTTATAGAGCCTACACAGATACAGTATAGTTTTTGATTATGTGCGATTTCATTATATTTGATGTCGTAGGCTAAATTAAAGGAAAACAAAGAATAAATGAGAAGGAGATACAAAGTGCATCAACGCCTGCATCCACAGAGCAGGAGGGCTCACTGAGCGTGTTGATGAAGATGAAGATGATGAAAATCACGATGCTGCAGCCTTTACAGTCACCACGTCTCAGCCCAGTGGCATGCCTTTTGTAGATTTTGGGCCAGGTGTGTTAGCCAGTGCTCTCCACAACCACCGTTAATAAGTAGATAACCAAAACAAACAACCAAATGAGGGAATATCGTTTTTTAAAGATTTTTTTTTTTTTGCATTTCTGCATTATTATTTGATAGTCATAGAAAGTGAATATACGAGGAGAAGAGAGAGGAGGTGGCATGCAGCAGGAAAGGTTCGGCTCGAACCTGAATCCCAGCCTAGGACGCAGGTTTGATACCTGGTACGTGCTCGACCAGGTGAGCCACCAGGGGGCGCCCCCAAATATGTTTCTCCATCCTTCCAGTAGACCTCCAGAGACTTGGAGAAGCTAATGTATTTTTCCCATCTTTATATGTTTTGTATGTATTTTTTTTTTTTTTTTTTTTTACAGATGTTTTAATACTTTTCCTTTGGCAACACATTTTTTCTTCTTTAAACTCATTTAATTTCAAATTGACAGACAGACGGGCCTAATAGTTCACAAGTGCTGACTCAGTGGAGGTGCGTGTACCTCTAGAGGCACTTTGGAGTACTGCAGGGGGCATGTAAGATTTTTTTTTTTTTAATTGTTAATTTAAAAGATATCAGTCATGCATAATTCCTAAGATAATTAGCCTGTGCTGTAATAGGTTCAATGAAATATCTAGGTGCATGTTTGTTAAACCGTGTGTTGTATTCAGTATTAGTGCTTGAAACGTAGCAGCGATAGAGCTGAAAACAAGGAGGAAGAAGAGAAAAAGAAGCAAAGACAACAAAATCTCCTCCTCCTGTGGTATCAGGATGCTGGCGCTGGATTGGACCTCTTTATACAGGCATTTTTTTTTTTTCTACCATGTTTTGTGCTCTGGTCAGGAGGGGGCTCGGCTGAAAAAATATTTCAAAGGGGTTCATTACTGAAAAAAGTTTGAGATCCACATGACTACAGTATCCAATAGATCCTCAGGAAAACAACACAAACACAAGGCTGAGAGAGAGGGAGAAGAGAGAACTCTGAAGTCCCCACCAGAACACACACACACACACACACACACACACACACACACACACACACCTGGGGCAGTGGGATGTGTGGTGACAGCTTGCTCCTGTCTGTCAGTCCAGTTAAACTGCAGTCAGGCCGGAGTCAGCCTGGAAACAATGAGCTCTGTTCCTCCTGTGTGACTGTGACACTAACAGACAGCTCACACACACACACACACACACACACACACACACACACGGGGTGGGCAAGAAAGTGACTGTGTGTTTGTGTAAGAGAGAGAGAGACAGAGAGAGAGGAAAAGGCAGATTTGAGTGCATGACAGTGTGTATATTTGAGTGTATGACAAGAGAGAGAGAGAGAGAGGGAGGGTATGTGGCTCGTCCCCTGCGTGCTGCATCTGAGAAAAGTCCTTTCGGCCTGTCATTCAGCGTCAGCTTGTATTAGAGGCTGACGGGAACCCCTGGGAGAGAGGGGAAGGGGTGTGTGTGTGTGTGTGAGAGAGAGAGAGAGAGAGAGAGAGAAAAACGAAAAAGAAAGAGAGAGAGAGACAACAAACGATGGGGAGAAAGACAGTGACAAAGGGAGAGAGGAGGACAAAGAAAGGGGAGGGAGAGAAAAATGAGATAGGGAGTGACAAAGCCAGGGAGGGAAGAGAGAGAGAGAGAGAGAGGGAGGGAGGAGAGAGCGAGGGATGAGCAGAGAGATAAGACGAAGGAAGATGCTGCGGATAAAACACAGAGAGAAAGAGTAAACCAACCAGGGTGTGAAAAAACTCCCAGGAACATAAATTAAAAATACATTAGTGCTACCACACAGCACCGTGATGATGATGATGATGATGATGATGATGATGATGGTGATGATGATGATGATGATGATGATGATGGTGATGATGATGCGAGTGAGGCTGATGGTGATGACGTTGTGTCATATAACGTGTAAAAATGACTGATGGTGATAATAATTGCAGCAGGTTTCCCCTCTCCTCTCTCTTTGCCTGGCACAGCCTCACTTTCTTTTTCTTTTTTTTTTGTTTTTTTCTTTTTCTTTAACCCTCATCCTCTCTCATCCTCTCATCTTTCTGTTAGATTTCACAGGTGCCTTTTTCTGTTGTCCCACGTTTTCATGTGTTTGTCAATAAATTTGTTCCCAGCGACTTCATATCACTGCTTTCTCTTTCTGTAATTTAATAATAAAAAAATATATATATATTGAGTTGTTGCCACCACATTCCAATAAAATAAAATAAAATAAAATAAAATAAAATAAAATAAAATAATAAAAAATAAAATAAAATGAAATAAGAAAAGAATTAAATAAATAATCCAAATAATATAAAATTATAAAAAATAAAATAAAATAAACATTACTTTTTAGTAAAGTGATAGTCTATTTGCATGGTATCTAAAATGCAAATATGTTCTTTTTTGTAATATAAATTTCAGCTTTTATCCCAAGTATAATCCTCATTACTACTTATTGTAAAAGCTTAATTACCATCATTTGATTCTGGTATCATTTAGTTTTCAGTAATTTCAGGAAAACATTGTTTGTGTTATTTTGACCCCGATATAAATTAACTGATATAAACCCACAGTCATTCAAACTTCAACACTGGTTCATTTTATTTGTCTTTCAGCACAAAAGCAGATAGACCTGTCAAAACAAGGCTGAATAAATGTAATTCAAATCAAGACTTTCCAGTTAGATCATAATGTAAAATAAATGTTAATTACACAGAATTACAAACACCACAGGCAGTTATAGCACATGAAGAAATCTGTGTCTTCTCTCTCTCTCTGTGTGTGTGTGTCCTTCAACATGACTGACTAAATTAGTGTCTTAATGACTAAATTAGGACCCAAGGCAAACATGAAGTCACTAAATAGTCCCATCTATTAAAACTGCATAAACAGAATTTGATGCTTTTGACTGTGACCCTCTGACCCCAATGCATTGTATATATTTTTTTAAAGCACGACTTAAAAGAAAAACAGAAAACAGCAATATGAGGCCATTTGATGGGCAAAGTCATGAAGAATTTGACAGAGTGAAGCATCTGTGTGTGTGTGTGTGTGTGTGTGTGTGTGTGTGTGTGTGTGTGTGTGTGTGTGTGTGTGTGTGTGTGCAGGACTGAGGTTAATGCTGCAGCTCTGACTGACTCCATGTCCTTTGCTTGGAAAAGCCTCTCCTGAAAAGTTACTAGAAACTCCAGCCATCAGATAAATGAAGTGCGATTAAAAAAAAGTGCTTTTTCGCTGTGAAACGTGTTGCAGGAAAAGTGGAGCGTCTCTCAAAATGAAAATGGAGAAACTGGAGGCTGCTGTGATTTGTGGGCCGTCTCCCCTGAAACTCAGCCAATAAAAAGCAGGATGCAGGTTTCAGTGGATGCTGCTACATGCATGAGGGACTCTCCTTAGCCCCAAACCCATGATGATGATGGTGATGGTGGTGATGATGATGATGGACTTCTCATTAGTGTGTTGCACAGGCTGTATGCGTGTATGTGTGTGTGTGTGTGTGTGTGTGTGTGTGTGTGTGTGTGCACATCTGCCGAGCAGTGCGAACGACAAGAACATGGCCGCTCCTCCACACTGGCTGCTGCCGCGTTGCCAAGTCCACCTGTAAACTGCTGCCAGATACTGAGAGCAGTGTGTGTGTATGTGTGTGTGTGTGTGTGTGTGTGTGTGTGTGAGAGAGAGAGAGACAGAAGAAAGAGAAAAGAGAGAGAGGGACAAAGAGGTGTATTTGTGACAGAGAAAGGGAGATAAAGATGAGAGAAACAGATGGAGAGAGAATGTGTGAGAGAATAGATAGATAGATAGATAGAGAATAAAAGTGTATGTGTATGAGAAGGAGGAGAGAGAGAGAGAGAGAGAGAGAGAGAGAGAGAGGTGGAGAGGGAGGGAGGAGGGGGCGGCGCACGGTGATTGGAAAATATCGAAGATGCTCGCGCTAATCCGGTGATGGGTCTCCGTTACCGGAGGGAGGGAGGGAGAACAGGAGGGAGGGGTCTGTTGGAAAAAAAAAAAAAAAAAAAAAAGAACGAGCAGGGCGGGAGCATCGTGCGCCCGCGCGCCTCGTCCGTCCCTCCCGAGCCTTTTGTGTTTGAAACTCTCATATCTCACATATCAATAATTCAAGCGCGCGAGAGAGAGAGCAGACGGAGCTCCCCCGCGCGCGCTATGAGTTCTGCTGCCTCGCGACTCGACCAGGGCCCCACCGCACCGCGCGCAACTCCCGCACACTCTGTCTCCAAGTGACACGGGAAGCCGCCGAGAAGTGCGACTTGAGAGAGGAGAAGAAAGAGTGAGAACCGGGGAGGCGACCGGAGATAACACGGGGTTACAGATTTTCCAAAAATACAATAAAATAAAAAAAAAAAAGGACAAGGAGAGTAAAACAAGGCAGTCTGGTTTGCCTTCACACGGAGATCCGGCGAGGGACAAGCGGCTTGCTTTTCCACTGAGCCTCAGCCAAACGGAGCGGCACCTGCTTACACCTTTATCCAACATTTTCAAGGTTCACCGGGGGGGAAACACCGGGAAACTCTTCCTGCCTTACTTTCTTTTGGGCTTTATCGGGAATTAGAGCCACGGTGTGAAGTGTGAAGCCGACCGAGGGAAGTCCGTTATGCTGACGTTTTGCCTGCTGAGTGCCATGTGGCTCGCGGCGAGCCCGGCCCGCGCTCAGAACGAGACGGAGCCGATCGTGCTCGAGGGGAAGTGCCTGGTGGTGTGCGACTCCAACCCGACCTCGGACCCCACGGGCACGGCGCTCGGGATCTCGGTGCGCTCGGGCAGCGCCAAGGTGGCGTTTTCCGCCGTGCGTAACACCAACCACGAGCCGTCCGAGATGAGCAACCGGACCATGGTGATCTACTTCGACCAGGTAGGACGGCAAAGAAAATCTGTTCTGTTTCTATTCCCGTTTCTATTCTATTCTGTTTTGGAGCGGGTGGAAGAAAGACATGCAAGAAAGTGAATGAACTTTGGTAGGAAATGTAACCGGATGCTTTCCTGTTTGGCATCGACAGCTCTGTCCAAAATGTCCTTTATTTCTAAGGAATACCTGATTGCACATATAATCTATAGTTTAAGATCGTGTGTGTGTGTGTGTGTGTGTGTGTGTGTGTGTGGCACGGGTGTAGCCTTGTCGTCAATGCTGTCTTACGCTGGGAAACTCCACTTATTTTAATTTCTCCCCATGAACTGTGGGCTAAAAGTAAAAAAAAAAAAAAAGGCAATGTGATGAAAAAGCACAGGGGGTCAGATTTGATAAGCTGTTTATTAATTTATTTATTTGCCAAACTGCCTTTTGTGCTGTACATTTCTAAAGAAGGAAGCTGTTACATGGAAATACAGGGGCGAGATATGCTGATTTTTTACGATATTGCTTGCAAACAGTGTCCTAGATATTTTACTACTGTTTCGCTTGATCTTTGCTCTCAACTGTGATGATAAAACAACTGGAAAATCAAATTCATGCTCTCGGTGCTTAATTGGAGCAAATGAATGCATTTGGTTATTTATATAAATCTCATGCTTGGCTCATTCTCAACAGTATCTGTAAACATTATTAAAGAAAAAAAGCAGTGTAAAACCTGAAGTTGCGTTAAACTAGGCGTTGACTTCACGCGCTGCGGTGGCTGACAAGTGCGCGAGGCAGCGTCTCGTGCGCCTCCGGTGACGGTCTCACGGGCGAGGGAGAGATGCTCCATCCCGGATGCTAAAAACGGAACGGAAATGAATGCACTTTATCTGTTTCTTGGGAGCGCTTCTTTTTATAGATAATACATCCCCAAAGTGGCGGAGGGGGAGGATGATAAGCCCGATAGGAACGACGTTTGAATATTTCAACTTTTTGAGCTGACAATACGGCATATGGGAACTGACATCTCGCCAAATAATTTAGTAACGGCAGGTCGCGAGGGCGAGGTCCTACCCGCGTGCCGTTAAAGGTTAATTCCCCTTCAAACTGCCGTTCAATTACAAGCCGTAGTTCGCCTCCGCCCATAAAACCAGACATTTGGCTGCAGAAATGCATAATTATTGAATATTTCATTTGGAAGATTGATTGAGTTCCTGCTCATTCCCCATAAAGTTTAGGAGTTGTGACCGGGGGAAAAGTCCTGGGTGGAAGTAGAAGGTTATTTCGCTGCAGCCGTGGATCCTGATGTGGGGTCCGGGGTCCCCACAGGGGCCTTTTTTAAAAAATTTTGTTGGAGTCATGCAGCCACAAAATAAGGGGTGTTTAATTTCACTGCCACTAGAAATGCAAACAAGCACATTATGTGTAAGCGTGAGCAGCAGGATTAAACCAACAATGCCGAACAGCCTCTGGTGTGTGGGAGTGAAGCGAGTCAGAGGAGGACCGCGGCTGCTGCGCGGCTCCACGGCGTGAAGCCGTCTGAGAGCGCAGGTTCCAGGCTCACGCTAAACTCCTGCTTGTTCGTCGGGCTTGTCAGGCCGCCCGGGATGAAACGTTCATGTGCCCGAGTGGCTTCACTTCAGAGTGTGAGCAGCTCGGTGAAAGACTGATGAAGCGTGTACGACGCGACAATGAGAAATTCTGTGATCTCTTCTCTCTCTCTCTCTCTCTCTCTCTCTCTCTCTCTCTCTCTCACTCTCTCTCTCTCCCTCTGTCCTGTCTTTCCTCCAGATCTTAGTAAACGTGGGAAGGAATTTTGACGAGGAGAGGAGTAATTTCATCGCGCCGCGCAAAGGGATTTACAGTTTTAACTTCCATGTGGTCAAAGTCTACAACCGCCAAACCATACAGGTCAGTGACTATATGTGTACCTGTGTGTGTGTGTGTGTGTGTGTGTGTGTGTGCGTGCTCCAAACTGCAGCCCCCCTCCTTCCCCACCCACTCCCTGATGCTGCCCCCCGCCCCCTAACACCCCACACCCCTCATTAAAGTTGAATATCGTCAGGACCGGAAGTCATTTTGTAGATGTTTGAGATGTTTTTCCCGGGAGATGGCGGCGGTGGGAGGCGTTAACAGATGAAAGGCAGCCGCCCACCGCCCGCCGGCCCCATCATAATTAATCAACATGTGCAAAGAGCCCAAACGGAGCGCGTGCAGCTGGCGGGAACAGGGGGGGGGGGGGGGGGCAGCAGCTCTGCTTAGGGAGGGAGCTTTCCGTTCAGCACCACGGACAGCGACTCTCTCTCTCTCTCTCTGTTCTGTGTCTATGTCGCTCCACCTGCTGAACTGCTGGTGAGTGAACATACACTATCTCCTCCCTCTCTCTCTCTCTCTCTCCCCCTCTCTCTCTCTCTCTCTCTCTCTCTCTTTCTAACATTTTACAAACATGTTTTTTTTTATTATTATTCACACACAAGCAAACCTTCATTTATATCCAGGAATGAAACAATAATGTTTTTTTTTTCTCTCTCTCTCTCTCTCTCTCCCACACACACATATGCTCATGCCTACACATACACACACACAGACACACACAGTTAATATTCTAATGTAGGCATAAAACAATAACTTTTTTCTTTTGTTTGTCACACACTCACACTCTCTCTCTCTCTCTCTCTCACACACACACACACACAGTGCCTACAGCGTTCTTCATGCTAACTCTCCTTTCATCTTACAAACGGCTCATTTTCCCAGCGCCTCAGACTCGATCTCCTCACGCTTTTGATGCATCAAATGATAGAAAACACTTGATTAGCCCTCACCCCCGTTTTAAGCAACGATTAGCATGCGCGCAACGACACTTTAAAAGGCCACGCGGCGTTAATTACAGTGTATCTTTTGCTAATTAAACTGTTGTGTAATTATGCTGTTGGCTCCCTGGGGCTTTGGCATTATGTTATGCTACTTATACTTTATTATGGGAGTCTTGAATTAATTAGCGTGTCAGCAACAACAACAACAACAGCAACAACTACAACAACAACAAGAATGAGGAGGCCGGGCGACATGTGAGGGGAGAAGCTGTGTGGAGGCCCAGTCGTCTGTGTGTCACTGCTAATAGACGGTGGATGGCAAACACTTGACTTGTGGCATTCAGACAATTAAGTCTGTTGTATGTCATAGAACGCAATGGTGATAATGTCTGTCACCTCACTAGTATTAGAGCTGTTTTCATTAATTTTGCTGTTTTTCCATTAAAGAAGTTAATAGAAATCGATTGTGTTGGCGTTGAGCAGTAAAGAAGAGACAAAAATGGCTTTAAAAGACGAAGAACAAAGCTATTTTCAATCTGTTTGGACTATGTTTGATATCAGGCTGACTGACTGGGTTTGTTGGTCTTGGAGTGCAGCACACACAGCCAGGCAGCCTGGTTAGATCACACAAAATGAAGCCATTGCAATATAACATTAAACTGGCTCTGATGCTCCAATTCCAGAGTATTAGTGGCAGAAAACTGAAAAAATCAGCATTATGCATTCAAATAACTGATTTTTTTTTTGAAAGCGCACTCCTTGCATGCTGCTAGGAAAAATATATATTTGCCGTGACATGTTTCCTGACATGAAACAAACAGGTGTAGGTTCCCGTCTCTCCTCCAAGCGGCCAGACTGTGTGCTGTTTACCCTCCACCCCTTTCTATTCATCCTCCCATCCATCCCGCGCATCTGTTGTGTTGAAAACTCCCACTGTTTGATTGCCTTAGAGGCAGCCACTGCAGCGGGTGGAGGGGACGGGAGACAGCGGGGGAAAAAGAGAGAGCGCGGTGGGGACGGAGGGGAAGGAAAAGAGAGAGGGAGGGATGACACGGAAAGGGAGAGGAGAGGGAGGGATGAGGGGGAGGTAAAGAGAGTGAGGCATCAAGGAGAAGGGGAGGGGAAGAAGAAGGGACGAGGGAGAGGGTAACTTGAGGGAAAGTGGGAAAGGAGAGGCAGGCGAGAGAGAAAGGAAAGAGAGGAAAAGGGTGGCCAGGACAGGAGGGAAAGGTGCACACAGAGAGAGAGAGAGAGAGGCAGGATGAAAGCCAGACAATACGGAGGTGAATATCGATTAGCGGCTTCTGTGTAGATGTAAAACGGGGCCGGATAAACAGGTTGTTCTGTCTCTCATCAATGCTGCTCTGCACAAATCTATCAATGAGAGGTGTGATGTGGGCACATCTCCCTTTCCTTCCTGCCTCATTCAAGCCTCAAACACGGCGCAAGGCATATTTTTTATTGAACCTACAGGATTCCTCTCAGCACTACCTGTCAAACTAATGGATATCTATAAAGTTTTAATACCGCCAGTAACGGCGAGCAGGTTATTACCATTACAGTTGCAGCCATTTACATTACCGGAAGCTATTTCTCCCAGCGCGGGTTCAGACAGAAATAAATAAATTCACATCTCGTTTGGGGAACATGTTGTACCTGCGGCTTGGAACAGAGAGCTCACAGATCAGAAAAACAAACAGACGAGGTGGTGTTGTGACAGTCGATACTCGGCAACGCGAGGCACTCTGTGGAGACTCTGGTGGGTTTTTAAGCCGCCAATGAGAGCCGTTTCATCCGTCGATGTTTCACAAGAGAGGCTTAACTGAGATTTCAGAGGCTGGAATGGGCTGGAAACATTTTTCGGGCGGCGCACAGGGGCAAACCTGCACTGAGTCAGAAAGTGGCTCGGCAAATTCAACAGAAATCTGTGCAAAAAACAAACAAACAAACTACAAAAAACCCATCTGTTGGTGTCGTCCAAAAATGTTCAAAATTAAAGCTCCAAAACTTATTTTTTGTTTTATTTTTGTGAGTAATTTTCATTAAAGCAAGCACAATTAAATAAATAAATAAAAAATCTAAAAAAAAAATAAAAAAAAATATAGATTTCTGCCTTAGCCTAGAGACATATAATAAATTAAAGTTTTAAAGGATGGAACAAGATATCAAAATGAAATCTATCACACAAAAAAAATCTGATATTTTGTATTGTGGGATAGAAAAATGAATCATGATGTTAGCCACATTTGGTTTTGCTGTTAGTAAAATCACAAATGAAACCGTTGGCCCATCACAGTTTCACGAGCTCTCCGCTGAAACTGTTCACTTTGTAAAAACACAAATTTTAAACCGTTTTCATTCTGTCTTAAGAGATCTGTGGCTCAGACATGATCATAACCCTCCACAGTCATACTTTATTATCATTAAACTTGATTTTTTATTTTGTTTATGACGTTGCACGATAGCTGGCATTGAGTTATGGCGCCCATGAAGTGTCATGCGGCTGTTTGCTGTGATGCTTTGCAGCTCCTGGCCCTGCAGCAGGACTGAGAGCCGTGTGCTAAGAGCGATCCTAAAAACGGACTTTAACGTTTCCATCGCTCGCCCATTGAGAGAAGAAATCCTGGAGGCATTACCCCAAGCCGTTTATAGCACTGCCCTTATCGTAACAGAGTTTTTTTTGTTTGTTGCCGTTGTTATCTGCCACTCTTGGGTTGTTTGAACTTGGGCTTTTAAAATGTGACACAGAGTAGATGCATCTGTGTGCAGCCCGGCAGAATCCTTTCAGCTCCCTCCGTGGCGGCAGTGTGTGTATTTTGGCTTCAAATACACAAATAGCAGACAGATTTTCCTGTGCGGCCCGGGTCACTGAGGTCCTTCTGGGTTGTAATGAGACATTTCACCGCTGGGAAACAGCAAACATGCCCTGCGTCCAAACACTGTGAGTCACAGTGAGCACTGTCCATTTTAACAGCACTGTAAACTGTATCATGCACAATGTCAATAACATCAAGCTGCTCCAGTTTGCTTTGTGATGATATTTTATTTTCATAGCTTATTTTGGGGGGGGGATTTTACCATCACTTGTTGCACTGCATGTAGGTTATTTTTTATGCTGCTACTCTGCAGTATTTTTTTTTTTTTTTACTGTAGTTAAGGAAGATAGTTATCAGTCCTCACATTTCCAGTGTACTTTATCCTGGAGAGAAAATTACCTGGTACAATTTAAATTAGCTGAAGTGAAATAGACTGCTGATCAATAGGGACACAGTGGGAGTTTAGGCGAGTGAGAGAGTGTGTTGAAAGATTCATTTCAAGGCCAGATACTGAAAAAAAAAACAAGACAAAAAAACACACCTACTCTTACAATGTGTTTACTGACATCAAAGAATACAGTGTGGAATATTAGTTCCTCTGCTATTAGCGATCTAAAGGCTTTGCTTGCCAGGCAGTAATCAGTCTGAGGATAGACTGGTGTGTACTCGTAAAATATTGATAAACGGAGCACAGATAACAGTTTTTCAAAGCGATTGTGGAATCTGCGGGGCTTGCAATTAGTGCCAATCATCAAGCAAATGTGGGTTAATTTGGCCTTTGAAGTGCATTCTGAGGCATCAAAGGTGCTTTATAAGCATTTTTACATGTGCACGTACCCTCTTTTCCCTGTATCACCCATTGTAGTGCATTTTGAATATGGTGGGTTTGTGTCATGTGAGGTTACTGTTTGGATTAAAAAGTGCACTCATGTGCTTGCTGTGACTTGTAATGGTTTGTGAGCAGCGCTTCAAGCAGAGCACTGGCAAATTCTCTTTTAAAGACATGTATGTTTAAAGATTGATATAAAGCACCAGTGAGATGAAGTTTCATTAAAGCTGCTCCCCCTCCAGCCATCCTTAAATATCATCAAACACAGCTCCTTTAATGTAGTCTGATTGCCTGCGCTGCATTCCACTACAGCCTTCAGACTGTCAGACGCTGGCTAAATACAAATATGGTCACTGCACCAAGCAGGCATAATGTAGGCACACACACACACACACACACACACACATGCACACACCACGTTTTTTTTTTTCCTGCTTAAATAGTCATGCCTAATACTGGAGCTGCTTATCTCCGTCTTCATTATTTTTTAAAACAAAAACTTTATTCAAAATTCAAACACTGCAAAAATCTTTGAACAGGTTATTTATATTCATATTATTAGGAGATGACTGGGCAACGGCTGCTCACTGGTTAGAAACTCAACAGAACTCGCTTTTTTAATTTTGGAAGCGCATTCATTGACACTGCGTTGACGCCCCGGCCTCCCAGGGAAGCGGTTTCATCTTCATCCCTGACCGAGGAGATCCTGAGGTGAAACGTGGAAATACTGCGAGCGAGAAGGATGCTCGTTTTTGAATATGTTTTACTATGGACGCTTTCATCCAAAGCTGACAACAGCCCTGTCCCAGAAACACACTGCATACTCATGCTGACCAAGTTTTCACTGTGGAGTGAGTTCACTTGGTAAAAAAAAAACAAAAAAACTACTGTATAAAATGCAATCTGGTCAAAAAAATCAATATACATGCTCAGTGTTTCATTATTTCATTAGATCATCACTGTCCTACAATGCAGCGTGCAGCAGAAAGGGGAGGAGCCACTCGCAGCTTGAAAATTTGATATAAATGCATCAGATTTTTGTCAGCAGGAGTGGCTCTGCATCTCAGAAAACAGTAAAAGTAGAAGTTTTTTTTGTCTTTGCTCACCAGCTAATTTTCAAATTTGTGGCAGAAGACGTCCAGACGTAGGTCACATCATGACGTCACGTGTAGGGTGTGTGAAAAAACGTCACACCGCCTGCCAAAACTGTACACTATGAAGACCAGTGCACAGTATACACTATTTAATATTTGAAGGTGGTATGCTTTTGGGACACGGGGAATATGAAACTTTATAGACAAAGACGGTGTCATACAATATTTTTGACTGAATATTTTGACTGAATATTTTTAAATGGACGCCTAAGGGTTAACTCTGTGTGTCTCAGGATATAACTAACATTATTAGGGATGGAGCTGGAGGGTTTGGGTGGCCAGTGACCCCAAAATCCTGGAAATTAATGCTCATTCAAGTTCTGCTGGGGATAAATCCAGCCTGTGGTGTGTAGATCTTCTGCATGACTTTACAAGGCTCTACAGTGAGGAAACAGTCAATATGAAGAGATAATCTGCATAAGTTTTCCTATTTACTGTGAACTTTTAGTCTCTATACAACCCAAGCTAAAGCTAAGGGGGAAAAAAATAACATCCTTACATTTTATTAAATCATTTGCTGTTAAAATTCAAAGATCCTCTTTTATTCCCTCCTAAAAGATACATCATGATGTCACGTGACTGAGAGAAAAGCGAGCCATCTGCACCGCTCACACAGACATGCCGAGGGCTTTGAGTGTGCGAGCGTCATCTGCCACCCATCAAACAATGCCGTGTTTGGTGATCTTTCACACACACAGAGGAAATATCTGCGTCTCCAGCCTAAATATAGCCTGCTCTCATCACCGTAATCACAATCAGAGTCAGGCTAATTGCCAAGAAGTGGAATTTTAATGGAATTTGTCTGCGTGGCGACGCTGATGCAGAGGCGTAACAACTTACAAAGGATTTACAAAAGTGTGTCACGGACCGGGCCGCTCTGTAAAGGAGCTCACAGACGGCGCGGCGAGATGGTTTTACTCAACCTTATGAATGTGAAGTGCAGCGGCTGCGCGAGTCTGAGACGCGGTGAAGCCGACCGGGCCAGCGGTGCTCTGCTTCATTACAGCGCGAGGACGCCATTCTGTACAGAACGCGGAACATGAAATAAGCTATGAGTTGATAAATAATAGAAATACACTCGTCTCCTGCCGCCGTCTCATCCCGCATATCGGCGCTCATCTCGTCCAGGGCGGACGCAGGGAAATGAGAGGCGAGTCAAAGCGACATAAATAAACACTTTATCTCGCCTCGTGTTTCGACGTTTTCCTGACTCCGAAACCAAGAGAGAGAGAGAGAGAAAGGCGGAGGACTGGAGTCGGTTTGCATGCAGTCGGGCCTGAGAGGCAATGAATTGTGGGAGTTGTCAGGCCTCACAGACAGACAGACCGTGCACTGCAGCTGCCTGGTGCTGTTCTTGTTTCAAGGACGAGGCAGCGTAGGCGGTTCTGCTGAGCTGTGCTGAGGTGGCTCTCAGGACCTCGCCGTTTCTCCTGGACTTCTCCCCCAAACTCTTGGTGCATTTTCATCCCGTGTTTCGATCTGCCACCCTGACATGGCAACCCATCCTGCACGCGGACGGAACAACGCACCCCGAACTTCAGTATATCTCCGTGCGAAAATGAGTCGTGATAATAGCTCCGTTTCACTCTGCTGTGCAAATCCCATCACATTGCATGGACAAGCCGTCCATGAAAATCATATTATATTTGCCTTGTAATGACATCTTTAAATGGTTTCCATTCCAGCAAAGAAATGGCGCCACTAAAAAGATTTGTAGCTTCTTTATTAAAAAAAAAGAAAAAAAAAAGCTTCCTTTGTTAACTTTTCTTTTGTGAATGCAGTGTTCAAAGTCCAGTACATGAAATGAGAGGAAAAAAATGTAAATCCTGAACTACTAGACAGATTTGTGCACTGAATCACGTCAGATATCCTCCTGTGCTCAGTGTTACAGTCTAACCAAGTGACAGAGTCGATGTGAATTTGTCAAATGAATGACTCTCCAATTTAATTTGCACTTTTTAATCCACACATCCCCATACAGTATGAGCTTATGGACAGCAAGATTAGGATTAGGGATGCACAGCGATGCCACTTGGCCTCATTTTTGATGCAGACTTATTTCTAAAGGTCAAATCTGGCAACCCGCCTCCCAAACAGGACGATACAGCACGTTTGATGGCGTTGTGTGTCTTCTGTTAGGAGACAGAAGTTTTTCCAGAGCTGTTTTCCAAGCCGAGTTCAGGCTGAGGAGTCGAGATCAGATGATGTCAGAGGTTGGGGTATCTGATTTTTATTTTATTTTTATATTTTTTCCCAAAGTGAGACAGGCTGACTGCTCAGGGGAGAAACAGACATATACTGAATGTTCCTGTTAAAACTGTTTTCTCACAATCCTGTGGGTGTATGAATCTGTAAATTAATGTGATAATTTCCCTGTAGTGTAGCAATGTGTGGCGGTTTGTGTGTGTGTGTGTGTGTGTGTGTGTGCACGTGCGTGTGTATGTGTGTGTGTGTGCATGCGCTTTCACATAATGCCTTTTTGTTGTGTACTGTCTGGTTCTCTGATAACAGTGATGGTTTTCATCTTCCATCTCCACATCTCCTGTTGTTGCACTTTATGTGATCACACACACACACACACACATACACACACACTCATACATCTCAGCCTACTCTGTCTGCCAGCCAGCTGCCTGGTTTCATTTTTAGCCCTTTGCTCAGTTTCCTTGGGTTAACTTTGGCAGAGCACTATAGACGATTGTGTTCGTCTCTGCTCATGTGTGAAAGAGAGCAAGAGAGAGTGCATTCTTTGAATATTCATCGGGTATTTTTGTTTTGTTTTCGTTTTTTTTTTTTTTCCTGAACAATATTGTCACAAAGACCCAACCAGAGTGAGTCATTAGGATTGTAGTCACAGTGTGAGAAATTAGCTGGGTTCTTATTTCCCTGCCAACTGCTCCATTTCGGGCTAAAAGCAGCACTTCACTTTGGGTTTCGTGCTCTCCAGCGCGGCGCCTCCGAGGATCAGGAGCGATGCTTTGGCATGGTGTGCTCCGCCATCAGACCGCGGTCGATAACTGAGGCGTCAGGTCTTGAAAAGTTTGATCCCAGACACTCGAGGGGAGAAAATGAAGGAAGTGGGTCACGTTTGTGGAAGGCTCAGGTGTGAATTTTAAAGTACACTGCAAAAACCAAGATTATTTGTCTTATTTCAAGTCAAAAATGTCGTATTTCTAGTCAAAATATCTCATTACACTTAAAATAAGACATGATCAGCTCAGAAATAACTTGTCTTTAGACAATTGCCTCTTGTTTCAAGTGAAAATTCACTTGAAACAAGTGAAAATTTGCTTGTTTCATTGGCAAAATTTGCCAGTGGAAAAAGTGAAAATTCACTTGAAATAAGTGAAAATTAGCTAGAAACAAGAAACAAACTTTGCCAATGAAACAAGCAAATTTTCACTTGTTTCATGCAAATTTTCACTTGAAACAAGAGACAATTGTCTAAAAACAAGTTACTTCTGAGGTGATCATGTCTTATTTTAAGTGTAATGAGATATTTTGACAAGTAATAAGACATTTTTGACTTGAAATAAGAGACATAATCTTGGTAAGATTTTGAGTTTTTGCAGTGTACAGATGCCCATGGAGCCCAGTTTGTGTGTTTTTTAGGGATCAGGCCACAAAATCAAACCTCAAGATGAACTTTGCTCCTTCCTTACTTGGAGTTCCTGTCACACAGTTGCAGTTTTTTTTTTTTTTTTTTTTTTTTTTTGGTCTGTGCTCCTGGGTTTGTGTTTTACGTCGCTGCACATAGCAATGCGTAAATGCGCAGCAGCACATTGTGATAATTGAGCTCGGAGAGTAAATCAACACCAGCCGCTCTCGGTGTTTACGCAGCTCCACAGCCGTCATAGTTAATTCACGCAGCCCGGATCCATACGAGACACAACAACAGCAGGCGTCACTTCACATCGATTAATGCTCGGCAACTCCAAAACAATTCCCTGATAAATCAACACATTAACGCTGGAAAAACATTCCCCGTACTTAAAGAAAAACAACACCGGCAGTAAAGGTAGTATTCATCCAATTATCACCCTGCCTAAAAACTTAACGAGCGCCGCACACCACTTATGCAAATCAAGTCAGCTGCAATCGTCCAATTAGAAGACCTGAAGCTCGACGTGTGTGTGTGTGTGTGTGTCTGCCAGGTGAAATGTATGGAGGAATATTTTAGCAGATTGATTCCCCGCTCCAGATATTACAACAGAAAGCCACACAAAACACACTGGAAAAGACAAATATATAAATTTAGAAAAATAAACACAACAAATAATAAAATTAAACAAAGCAGCTCAATAAAGAATATAAGAAAAAAAAAACTTTGCATAGTCTGTGATAGCAGAAAAAATATGATGATAGCATAAAAAATAAAAAATGTCTATAGAATATCTATAAACCTTTCGCTGTTGAACTTTTGCACAGACTGTATGTATAATGAAATATATCTGCACACATCTATCATCACATCATAATATATCTAATCATAATTTATAATTAATAATCTAATTTCCATGTGGAATAGCTGCTTGGCAGAGGTGATAAGGTACATCATAAAAACACACAATATAATCTAATTTAAACATGTAATGTGGCATAAATACAACATAAATAAGTGCATTATATATGATCCATGTGTATGCATTAGTATGTATTTGTTAAATAGTGTAATATAACATACATCATATAGTTTCAGATAAATGAATAATGTCATCTGCTAATAAATGCAATGCAAAGTCAATATAAACTTCAAATAAGCAACATAGATGTGGTGAATGTAGATATGAATGAAAGTAAGATAAGAAATGTGATTTAAACATCTCATATGAACATATAATAATAATAATAAGAAATATTGTACATAGTCATCACAACAACGCTGGACATTTTAAAAACTAACACGCAGGGTTAACATAATGTCAATATTGCTATTATTGTTAATAATAATGACGATATACAGGACTTGGCATTAATCAGAATAACTTGGGTTCATCCCAGGCGCTGACATTTGAAAGTAAATCCCTAAACTGTTGTCTGTTGTGACTTTTAACAAAATAACACAGCAGCCAAGACTTCCTCAGGGCCAGAACCTACATTTTCCTGCTCTGGGCGTCAAATACCACACGCAATTATGTGCACTTAGTTTGGACAATCGATGGGAGCGATCCATTTTAATAATCTCCTGCTCGGCCGCTCCTCAATATACATATTAAAGTGAAAGTCTCCTGCACATGTTGAAATGCACAGGTTTGCAAATCAGTGTTGGCACTTTTTATGCACATGCAACCCCAAAATGTCTGATAGGATGACGTGTAGAGATATAAAATGTGGCGGTCAATCATTTGGTCTGTGTGCAGAGACTCCCGTCAGTGCGAGCCTGAGCCGCGAGAACATCCACGCTGACCGGGCCAGCCGTGGCATATGGTTTACTGGCGTTCCCCTCGCTCTCTGTGGAGCCGAGCGGCCCTGAACCGTGGCAGGAAGATCCACCTCGCGCCGTCGCAGAGCGGGCAGAAGCCTTCGCCGCGGGACACGAGGCCTGCGGGTTTCTTCTGGCATGCACCACACAAGCGCTTGACCGCTTGATCGCCACAGAACGAGGGACCGTCTGAGTCCGTGACTGCATCTTCATGTCTAATAGGGGGATTTATGCACCGCCGTCAGACCGCAGCGTCTCCACAAAGTTCCCCAGTGGACTGTTTTTAACGAAACCGCATGCTCTCGGCTTAGTTTGACATTTCGGCGTCAGATGGCTGATTCACCGTCAGCTGCCCGTCCGTTTCCTCCTGCCGTCTTGAACCAGAGCGGGGACGTCGTGGCTGAGAGCGATGCGACGGGTCGAAGGTGAAGAATGTAAACAGCAGAGAAAAAAAAAAGATCCTTCCTCCTGCCGTTTGCGTCCAGTTTTATTGTCCCCCGGAGGCTTTTCTTCCCTCAGACGCCTCCCAGCGCGTCAGCTGCACAGCGTCCGACGGCCACATCTGAGGCTGCATTTACAGAGGGAAAAATAAAAGATCTCATTTTGAACTCGGTGCTGCAGATGTAATCTTTTCAAAGCCCCTTTATAAACAGGGAACAATCAAATTGCTTTCTGAGCCAGAAAAAACAAAAATCAAACATGCCAGCATAAATTTAACAAATTAACTTTTTTATTTTTTGTACACACAGTCGCAGTTTGCACAAGAGCTGTCTTAATTGAAACAAGAATTTGAAGTCAGTCCACTGTCTTTGTAGTGGTCATTAGACTAGTCTGTGTGTGTTCAGTTTTTAAAGCAGACTCTAGTGTTGGTAGGCTTTCCTGGCTCTCTCAATAACGGAGCTTAATGACTTTTTTTTTTTATTAAAATAAGAGAAACGGCAAAGAGAAATATCACGACCTCTCTGTGCCTTCTGTTGAACACAGACCTGCAGCATTCAGGTCAGCTTGAAAATTTCTGGATTATAACAGTTTTTTTAGATGAATAATGAAACTTTAATATGGCATATTTCACACAGATTCCCACAGTTTTTTTTTTTTTTTTTTTTTTTTTTGACAGAATAAAAGATCACAAAATAAAGATGCTGACTTACAGTGTCACATGTGAATGTCTGTGAAAGAAAAAGAAATAGTAACAATAGGTAGAAACAGTTATTCGACTGGTTGACCATTCTCTTGTAATTGGGAGAAAAATACATTTAAAGGTACATTAAACCCATTTTTTAACAGTAAAATGACTCCTTTCAATGTGAGAGTCATCACTGTTTATCTTCTTTCCACCATTTAATTTCATTTTCCTGGTTTGAGCTTTCTAAATTTATGTATCAGCCCGAATAATCTCCTCTTCCTCCTCCTCCTCCTCTCCCTTCTTCAGCTTCAGTCAAAGCGTCTCTGAAACGTCACGTTCTGTAGATAAACCAATCAAAAGTTCAGATCGGTCGTGTGAGGGTCTCACAGAAAAGGTTCATTCACAGCAGCGTCACCTTGTAGCTTAAAAGTCTGCAGCTTCACCACGTCTTCAAACTAAATAATCCCAGTTAATCCAACAGGAGCCTTGTGAGAGTGAAATGAATCGCTCATTCCCATCCCAAAAACAAAAACTTTCGTCGGAGTTGTTTCAGAGTCTGAGCTCTCGGCGCCCCCTAGTGGTCAGAAATCACTTAGTGAAGCTTTAAAATGAAGGTTGTTAAATGAAGGTTTGAGGGTTTGATTATTCATAACGTGATGATTCACAGCTGCCTGAGAAAGTTTGTGAACAGCTGTACACTCGTACTTCCATAGTATTATAATATTTTCCTTATTTTCCATTATTTATGATAGCAATGTGTCTTCATTCAGGCAGTAAAACGAGCATGGGCGTCTACCAAAGGTGCCCAAATGGCTGGCTTCATGTCAGGGGAATGCAAGTAGTAGGAGAATGGGGTTTGTACATTCTGGCCTGAGGGTGGCGCTAGAGGCCAAAGTTGACAGGGTTCCTCTTCTGGATGTGCATGAATGTGCTCCCCAAATTCATGGCAATCAGCTCAGTACATTTCAAGATATGTTGCGATATGTTCCTCGAGGGTTGTACAACCTAAATACCAGGTGCCTCCAATCGACCACTAAATCAGGCATGCAGAACAGTATAGAACCGCCTTAGAATAAAAAGCAACAAAAACAAACGAGAGCGATCTAAACAGCCATTAAATCCCTGCATATTGGTTCAGCAAAGTCGCTCTTATTAACTGGCAGGAAAGAGACCGCAGAGTGTGAACAAAGTAGGGCTGAAAGCCTTACAACAAAAACCTTAATGAGAAAACAGGGCAAATTAAGTGCAAGTGGACGGTTAAATCTAAGATCCAAACAGCAGGTGGGGGAAAAAAAACAAAAAAAGCATAACTTATAAACAAGATACAAAACTATAAATCACCAAAGGGCCTGAGGTCAAACTCAGTAATGCAGAGTCCAAATCACCGGCTTGCTTTGGCAGGGTTTCCCCTCTCAATCCCTCCATAACGAAGGGAGGAGAAGGACGAGCAGCTACAGGGGAGGACGAGTTTTTACATCTTATATCACCCCGGTCCTTGGGTGTGCATACTTTTTAAATCTCTTTTTTTTTTTTTCCCCTCTGGGCTGCTGCTGCCGTGCAACATCCAGAGAAGCGGCTGCGGTGATTTGTGCAGCGCCGTTGCAGGATAAAGACATCGGGGGACTCGGCCTGCAACATGCACATGCGCCGCTGCAGAGTAGAAGAGAGCTTGGGACACTGCACGCAGCACCACAGCAACTGTGAACCAGCTGAAAATAACGTGAAAATCCCTCGAGTTTTACTCCACCGTCCTCCGGCTGATTGCAGCTTGAATGATTTCGGCGAGGGCAGCGATTAATAGGGTGATAATTTAATAGGGTGATAATTTCGGCGCTTTATGCCGCTGCAGAGAAGGCACAAACATCCCATTAAAGTCTGAGATATTCAGGCATTGTTTTGTTTTTTGCAACACGTTCAACTCCATCCTCCATTTACACATTTTATCCCAACAGAAAAAAAAAAAGAGAGGCTGAATAATCAAAATGCTTACAAAACACAGTCGGTGGCACGCTCGAGAGTTGCGAGCAGGTAATTGGGTTTCTGGAGGAAATCCACGGCGCGTTCCCACCGAATCCGTCCAAGAGGCGGATCAGCGGCGGGCGAGGGGGGGGGGAAGCCGAGGAGAGGAGGAAGAGCTCGTTCTGACAAACAAATGAAAGCGCAGACGTGCTGCCTGTCCCGCAGCCAAGCTCCCTCTGAAGCCCCGGCCAGGAGACCCACATAGAGTCCCCCGGCCCGCGCAGATGTTCCACATTTCCATAATGAGGTAGCCGCCGCTGAGAGGAGAGCTCCTTCTCCCAAAACGTAAGATACACCGTCGGAGGAAAATAAATAAATCCCCGCCGCCGCGACTCCATCATTTTGAGGATACGATCTGTGGAAAGCGGAGAAAGTTTGCCCTGTCAGTCGTCGTCGTCGCCGCAGACGTATAAAAACTCCACAAGTACATAAATCTAATCTGCCTCTCCTCCCGGGGGTTACCGCGGGTCACGGGAGTTTTCTGCAAAGTCATGGAGTTTTGAAAAATGAGAGTCGTTTCGGGAGAAGTCAGACGGTGGAAACTGTAACCTCGGAGCACATTTATCCTTCCGTCTATCGCAGAGATACTGAATTTTATTTTTTTTTATTTTTTATTTATTTATTTTTTTTATTCCAAGACGTGTTTCAAATAAACATGATGCACTGTGTAGATGAGACAGCTGTGGAGTCGCTGCGAGGTTTATTTATTTATTTATTTTTTTTTTTCCCACTTTGACGGAGCCAGGCTAGCGACTCCCATAGATTTCAAGTCTTTACGCTAAGCTAACCCGAAATGCTACCCGCACAAACCGAACCGGTGGACGTGCAGAGGTGAGGATGGTGTCGAGCGTCTTGTCTTAGTCTAGTTAAACACCGACTTCTCTTTCTTTTACACGTTCACACTTGTTCTCTCTCTCTCTCTGTGTGTGTGTGTGTGTGTGTGTGTGTGTGTGTGTGTGTGTGACTGAATGACCTTGGCTTAACTTCACTTAAAACTTCAGGAAACTTTGACTATCGGGGGAAACTTGGCCATTTTAAAGACAGCGGATGTCACAGCTCGCAGACAGACGCACCATTATGCATCCATCACCACGTCCATCTGCATCAGGCTGAGAGAGGGGGAGAGAGAGAGGGAGAGAGAGAGAGAGAGAGAGAGAGAGAGAAAATGGAAGTGGAAAGCGCGGGGGGGCAAGGGAGAAAAAAAGAAAGAAAAGGAAAAAAAAAAAACCCTTACAGAAGTGAGGCGAAAGAGCCAGAAGAGCAGAGATGGAGAGACAGAAAGAGGAGAGAGGAAGACGAGGGAGAGGAGAGCGAGACGGTCAGAAAGAGTATCATTGTCATGTCAGGACGCTCGGCTGGACAGGAAATGATGATAGAATAACAGGATGTCATCGCGGCGGCGGCGGCGGCATTAAGTGCTGCACCGAGACGTCGCACGGCCACTATTTAAATATCGGAAACCAATTCTCTCTCTCTCTCTCTCTCTCTCTCTCTTTTATCCCCTCAACTTCTTTTCTGCCATTTCAGCCGCATTTTATTCATCTTTCTCGTTTTCTCTCCTCTGTTTCATTCATCCTCCCTCCGCCCCTCTCCACTCCCTCTCTCTCTTCCTCTCTCTCTCTCTCTCCCTCTCTCTCTCTTTCTTTCACTCAGTGTCGATCTCTCGCTCTCTTACTCAGGCAGTTAATTGGTGCTTATGCATTAATTAATGGCGATCGATCGAGGGCCGACACGATGTGCAGCCCTGTTACCGTCTCATATTTATGGCTGGTAAATGTAGGATTGTGTGTGTGTGTGTGTGTGTGTGTGTCAGTGTGTGTGTGTGTTGACCAGCCTCATCCCTCCAAAGCCACTGTCACGACTTTATTAGAGCCATACATCACTGGCACACACAGCACACACTGACCCTGTGTGGCTGTCTGACAAAGCGTGTGTGTGTGTGTGTATGGTGTACGTGTGTTTGAGTGAGACTTTGTGTGCATGTGTGTGTGTGTGTGTGTGTGTGTGTGTGTGAGAGAGAGAAAGAGAGAGAGAAAGAGAGAGGGAGACAAAAAGTCAGCAAGAGCCTGACGGAATGTATTTGAATAAATGACCGACTGAGAACAGAGTGTGTGTGTGTGCGTGTGTGTGTGTGTGTGTGTGTGTGTGTGTGTGTGTGTGCGTGTGTGTGTGTGTGTGTGTGTGTGGTGAATGCTGTTTTTGGGTGTGAGTTCCATCTGAGTGGCTCTGCTGAATGGTTTGGTCAGTGAGTGGGTGGATTTTGTCTGCATGGTGTGTGTGTGTGTGTGTGTGTGTGTGTGTGTGTGTGTGTGTGTGTGTGTGTGTGTGTGTGTGTGTCCCGAGGGTAACACAGTGATGTAGTGCGGCTGGTTCTTCTTTGTCTACCAGCTCTGTCTCTGTTTGCAGGCATTACATGCACACTGGACAGAGACCATCTCTCTCTCTCTCTCTCTCTCTCTCTCTCTCTCTCTCTGTGTCTGCCTGCCTCTCTCGCCCACTCCCTCCTCTCTCCTCTCCGTTCTCCGACTCTCCTTCTTATCTGCCATCATTCACTTGCATTCCAGTCTGATCTCTCTCCCTCTCTTTTGCTCCTTTGCCGAGCAGACACATCTCTTCTTCTTCTTCCTCTCCTTTTTTTCCTCCTCCTCTCTCTCCATCTCTTCACTTTTTCACGCAGATGGAATGATTTTTTCATGTTTTCCACGTTTTGTTTTCCCTCTCTCTCTCTCCCCTCCTTGTCTGTTTTCCGTGACGCTCTCAAGGTTAATGAGGCTAACCGCACGCCTCGGCCTCCTCCTCCGTGCATGCGTTTTTCTTTTTAGCCCGATTGTCCGTCATCCACGCTTTTTTTTTTTTTCACGGCCGCTCGGCTCGTTTTTGACATTTTGGGCGGAGGAGGAGGAGGAAGCGGATATTTTTAGACCGCACTCCTTTAGGTGATGAGGAAAAGAAAAAAAAAAATAAGAATAATACGCTGACATGGTGGAGGTCTGCATTTGTAAATGTCAAAATGCACACGTGCACTTGTGTGTGAGCGCTCATTTGTGTATGTGTGTGTGTGTGTGTGTGTGCGTGCAGAAAAGTGTGTGCAAAGTGGGCGGGGTTTTCTTGGACCACTGCAAAAACTCCAAATCTTACCAAGATTATTTGTCTTATTTCAAGTCAAAAATGTCTTATTACTAGTCAAAATATCTCATTACACTTAAAATAAGACATGATCACCTCAGAAGTAACTTGTTTTTAGACAATTGTCTCGTTTCAAGTGAAAATTTGCTTGAAACAAGTGAAAATTTGCTTGTTTCATTGGCAAAATTTGTTTCTTGTTTCTAGCTAATTTTCACTTATTTCAAGTGAATTTTCACTTTTTCCACTGGCAAATTTTGCCAATGAAACAAACACATTTTCACTTGTTTCAAGTGAAAATTCACTTGAAACAAGTGAAAATGTGTTAAAACAAGTTACTTCTGAGGTGATCATGTCTTATTTTAAGTGTAATGAGATATTTTGACTAGGAATAAGACATTTTTGACTTGAAATAAGACAAATAATCTTGGTAAGATTTTGAGTTTTTGCAGTGCATTCGTTTTCCAGTGTTACATGATGATCTCTGAGGCGTTTCAAACTCTTGGATGGGTATGAAAAATCTCCCGGTTGAATCGTCAGAATAAAAAAAAAAAAAAGTCAAAGGTGCAAGACGACGTACAGTCCCATCATGCTTTGCCTCAGGAAACAGCCAATCACAGAGCTTCTAATTCTCTTTGCTCCTGGTGACGTTGCTGCATTGCTTTCGCTCCTGGCTGCAGTATCTGGGATGTAATATACACCTGAACAGGTTTTGTGTCTTTCGCTGCCGTGGATCCGCCACAGTAACAGCCAGCGAGGCTCATGGGAAATGTAGTCTTTAGTGCCAGAAAAGCCTGACAGCGAAATGTGAATTCTCAGACACAGAAAGTGGAACAGTTTTTGAGTGATGGCCCTAATGCAAACCTGTAGTGGAGGTTATTTATCCAGGAGAGCCCCGTGGCTGTGTGTCTGGTGATGGTGCAGTGATGTCATCATTAAAAATCCAAACAGGGGAAAACACTGAGAGGAAGCTGCGGACCCTCACTTCCTAACAGACTGTGGAGCTGCTGAGGACATCGTTTGCTAATTTCTCTGCACGAGACACAGCTCATTCTGCCATTTTAATTAAATCATTCCCACGTTGAGTTTGTCACGTCAGCAGAACGAACCAGCTGCAGACTGATGTGCCAAACCCATGAATAAGGGACAAAAATCCAAGTTGATATCCCGAAAAGAAAAAAAAAATACTTCGAGATGTTCATCTAAAACGATGATAGTGGTTTTGATTATTATCAGAGGAGGCTGCTCTGATGAAGATGCCAGAGCTCACCGGCCTTTTGTAGATGAACAGTCGTAAGAAAAAACGATATGAAAAAGTGAGGTCAAGTGCTCGCTGTCAGAGGTTTGAGTCAGGAAACCAGGTTAAGTTTGGGATTAGGATTAGGGAACGGGCAGTGCCAGTGTTCCTCCCAGCACCCCAGAGGCCTGGCACGTCAGGGGCAGCCACTCGGCGTCAGGGAGGAGCAGCCAGCAGCAACAGGCAACAGGTTGTCGGTTCAAGGAAAACATGTTTTTTTTTTTTTTTCCCAGAGCGTTTTTTGCCAGTACGATATTTTCATGAATGCCGACATCGAAATCCATTTTAGAAAACTATTTCGTCTATAAATTTTCTGCATGTTTGCATCAGGAAATGTCCATTACAATCATTTCCAGGTGTTTTTTTTTCCCTCTGTAACAAATGATTTAATGTGGATTCACCATTTTTATTCAATAAGATACCGTGTAGGCGATGATGAGGAATAATAAAAAACATGATATGTGTTTCTAGCTTCTTGTAAGTTGAGGCAGACGCCCAAAACATGGAAAATGTCTGATCAAAATGAGGGAAACAAATTGTATCTTGAACTGTAACGAAGTCCATGACTCAAAACACACACACACACACACACACACACACACATGAACCAAGCCCATAATCCCACTGTCTAAATCAGTAGTGCTTTAAGTGAATTGCCAGTAATGTGCGTATTCATGCTGCATATTGTTTTGAACTGGAGCCAGACTGGGAGTGAAACTCCTCACGAATTTGAAAGAAACATTTTTGGAGCGTTTTGAAATGCAAACTTTCTTTCCTCCATCCTGCCTTCTGTTTTCATCCTGATACTTTAACAGAAGAAAAAAAAAAAAAAACATTAAGTGTAGTCTGAGTGTTTTCATCACATTTACTGGCTGACTGTTGAGAGGAATGGGCTCTCACTCACACACACATACACAAACACACACACACACACACACACACAAACACAGATGGACATTCAAATACAAAAGACACACACACACACACACACACACACACACACACACACAGGCTGTCTGAGGTAGTGCTATTAAGAGCAGTAGCAGGCTAAGAGAGCTCTTGACAGGCTCTGACAGGCTCTCAATCTCCTGAACCTGGCATCACACACACACACACACACACACACACACACACACACACACACACTCCTGACCATGAGGTAGAACGCAGAGGATGAGGGTATAATTGTGGATTACGGGGTGTTCATGACTGTGTTCATCAGTGAGCAACAGTTTCATAATGTGTCGGAGACGGCGAGTCTGTGATTCTCCGTCTGTCAAGATGTCCGCCCAACTGCTCCGAGGAACCAGAGCGCCTCGAAACAAAACCCAGCATGCTCTGTAGAGGTGTTGGATAAATAAATAAATCCATCTGCAGCACACACACACACACACACACACGCCGGTGGTTGTGTGTGGGAAGCGAAAGCAACTCGCTGAAAACCCTCTTAGCTGTTTTGAAAATCGCAGTAAATCACCACCTTGAGCGGCCCATCGCCTTTCATAAAAGCGCTGCTAACACATGATTATAATCAGCAGAAACGACATAAATGTTAGAGACGCGTTTTACTTTTGCGCAGGAAGTGTAAATGTTATTTCTGACCCGGCGGTGTAGTGTTTGAGTGATAGCTTAGCAACATGATTGCCGAGCAGGGCTTAAGTGCCTGGATGAGAGTATAATCTGTCGGGGAGGATTCGAGAAAACGCTGCCGGCTTGTCTCCACCGTCAAACAGGAAGGGCGCAAACACTGGGATTTACTAATAAACACTTAAAACTGAGACGGTGAGGCGGTTTTGTCACTGCAATTGGATGCAAACTGGAAAGCAGGAGGATTTCTACCTTCCTAGTGAAAAAATAGCGACTCATGCCACTGCCCTTCTGAAACAGAAATTAGTATGAATTGTGATTTGTTTTTTTTCCGTTTCTGGACTACATTTCCTCCTTGGGACGTCAAGGAGCACGTCGCTCAGCTGCCTCTCAGTGTGTGATGAGCAGTGATGGGAGTAACAGCGTTACACTGCAAAAACGCAAAATCTTACCAAGATTATTTGCCTTATTTCAAGTCAAAAATGTCTTATTCCTAGTCAAAATATCTCATTACACTTAAAATAAGACATGGGGCCCTATCTTGTGCCACCCGCTATCCGCTGCCACTACCCGCTACCCGCAAATTGCGGATTTAGGAGCTTCCGCTATCCCTAAACGGTATCTTGCGCCACCCGCTACCCGCTATCCGTTATGCCGACTCCGTCATTTGCGCCTGGAGGTGTGTCCGTGGGCGTGTTTCATGCGCTATCCCTAAAGTTGCTATCTTGCGCACACACTTTAGGGATAGCGGATAGCGGGTGGCCAGGACCAAGTTTGGCCTGTTAGGAGAGCGCGCCCAGGCGGCTTCAATGCGCGCCCCGACGGAGCCTCGCCACGCACACGGTCGGACTGATATCGGGACGCCGCCGGAATGGACTGAGTATATTCCTCATATAGACTGTTTAGAGGAAAGACTGTTTTAATTGGACACTTACGCCAGCACGTTTTATTGTTTTATCATAAGCCAGCAGCTGTGCTATACTTTTATTATTATTTTAATATTTTATTTGCCCAATCTACCTTGTCAGTAAATTAGTTTACACATAGTTCCACCTCTGCCTCTTGTGTGTGTGTGGTGTGACCCGGGGATTTTACTCAATCAGTGCAACCTTGTGACACGTCCACTTGGACACATGTGGCTCCACCTCCCGAATTAACTTGCCTATAATATAATATATAATATGTATATATATATAAAGCCAACTTGCTTTAGCCTCAGTAGAAGCCCTGAGAAAATCTACCTCCCTCTCTCCATCGCGGGTTTAGGATTTAGGATTTAGGATAGCGCATCCTGCCCTTAAAGGCAATGGCACCTGGCACACTGATTGGTTTAACTGGCGTAATGCCCAAAACACACCTATGCATAATATAGCGGGTAGCGCAGGTGTTTTGCGGATAGCGGGAGGTGCACAAGATAGCAACTTTTACGGGGGAATGCCTCTTCCTAAATCCTAAATCCGCAAATAGCGGGTTTAGGGAGTCTGGCGCAAGATAGGGCCCATGATCACCTCAGAAGTAAATTGTTTTTAGACAATTTTCACTTGTTTCAAGTGAAAATTTGCTTGTTTCATTGGCAAAATTTGCCAGTGGAAAAAGTGAAAATTCACTTGAAATAAGTGAAAATTTGCTAGAAACAAGAAACAAATTTTGCCAATGAAACAAGCAAATTTTCACTTGAAACAAGAGACAATTGTGTAAAAACAAGTTACTTCTGAGGTGATCATGTCTTATTTTAAGTGTAATGAGACATTTTTGACTTGAAATAAGACAAATAATCTTGGTAAGATTTTGAGTTTTTGCGGTGTACAAAGTAACGGCGTTACTAACGGCGTTACTTTTATCAGTAACGAGTAATCAAAGAAATTACTGTTTCCCCTGTTACAACGCCGTTACCGTTACTGACAATAAAATGCGCCGTTACTTGTTGTTACTTACTACTAATACTTATTATTATTTTACTATCCTGTTTGAAAAATGTGCGTCTTGTGGAGTAAAAGCGGTGTGTCAATTTTCAAACCGGTTGGACTTTGCAGTTTTTCGTAACTTATCAACATGCATGGAGAATGACTGAGCACAAATTACAAGAAGCACATGTGTTCCCTGACGGCAGAGCGGATAGTATCTCCACCTGCCATACAGAAGAGCGGGGGTTCAATTCCCCACCTGAACAAGCTGGCATCACTACTTTAAACTGTAATGAATTACTTTTTCAAAGTAAGGTGCCCAACACTGACAATGATAGATGAAATTTGACAGCAATGTCCACACTGCAACAGCAACGCAAAAATATGTGCATTAATAAGAGGATTTAAGAAAAGAAAAAAAGTAATAGTAAAAATTACTTTCCCCAGTAATTGAATTACTCTTCTGCAGCAGTAATTGAGTAGTAATCAGAATTACTTTTTTACAGAAGTAATTAGTAATTGTAACTTATTAGTTTTGTGAGTAATTGGTCACAACACTGGTGATGAGTATGTGCCACTAAAACCAGCCCTCTGGTCAGCGTGCACGCCAACGCCGCAGCGTGCCGTGTGTAAATCCGCCCCCCAGCCTGAAAGCGCTCAGATGAGAACCTGCAGCGGCTCTGAGGCGGGACGGTTTGCTCGTCTTCATGACACCAACCTGTCAGACTCGTTTAGGAAGCCAGCGGACTAGATAGAAAATCTGACAAAAAGAAGGCGCCTTCAGTGGCAGATCTTTTATCCCAGGAGATTTAAAGTAGAGACTAACTTGTTTTGTTGACATGGGAAAGATAAAAAAAAATAATAAAAAAATAATAATAATAATAGCCAGACAGCTAAAGTTTTGCACCATCGATTTATGCAGGACATCAACATCGACGGTGATTAAGATTTTGCTTTCAGAAGTTCAAACGCTGCCTTCATGAGAGCCACCAAATCCTGTTTAATTCAGCAGCACACCTGTACGCTTGTCTGTTTTTTTTTTTTCTCCCTTTGTTTACAGCTATGTCCTTTTCTGATTTCCTCCAGTTATGTTACTGCTAATGTTTGTTTTATTTTATTTTTATCTTGCCGGAATCAGTTTACATTCTCGTCTTTTAAAAAAAAAAAAAAAAAAAAAAAAAACTCTTTATTTTTTACAAAAGCCCTCCAAGGGATCTGTGTTGCAAATGAACATCCTCTACAAACACTGTGATACTGGCATTGGATAGCTGTGTTCACTTTATTATACTACTCCCTGTCAAATAAACAAGTCATAAATGAAATAATAATACAGAATAAAGCAATGAAAAACAAACCCAAATTGGACTTGTAAAAGTAACACCAGACTAGGTGTCTATCATGCAAGAATATATAGAAGAAGAATATGTTAAATGTCAATACTAACAAATGAAGACGTCCGCCTCACACTTTATCACAATAAAAACAAATTGTGAGGGTTTCAGTTCTGCATGACCTTCAGCAGGACATGGAAACAGTGTAATGTTTTTCAAAACTTACTCAAATAGCCGAACTGTGTCACACTTATTGTTTTTGCATATTCATTTTGTTATAGCTGTGGTTGGAAGGCATTTAAAATGAGCTTAAAGTATATACAGTGAAGTATGCGAGTGTGCACAGCTGCTTACCGTCATCACTGCTCCACGTCCACTGGCCGTCTTCAAACCTCAGACACGGTCATGAATAATCATGACCTAATTTGCATAACGAGATGGGAGGCGGGGATCCTAAAATGGTTTCCTGATTTCATTTCATCTGAGCACGAGGAAGTGGGTATCAAGTATTATTCACTTCACCTTTTTTTTTCTCCCATTCTTCAACCCTTTAGAGCTGATTTTCTCATTTTCCCATCGACTTGCATTCACTTGTCTCTGTTCAGCTCAGTGTCAGGGCTCAGTCACACCCCGGGCTCGCCTTCAGATATTATTGCAGGTGAAATATCTTTGTTTTGTTTTTTTTTCTCTCTCTTACTGAGCGAGTGAAGGATCTTACAAGTCAGATAAGAAACTACACTGCAAAAAACTCAAAATCTTACCAAGATTATTTGTCTTATTTCAAGTCAAAAATGTCTTATTCCTAGTCAAAATATCTCATTACACTTAAAATAAGACATGATCACCTCAGAAGTCACTTGTTTTTACACAATTGTCTCTTGTTTCAAGTGAAAATTTGCTTGAAACAAGTGAAAATTTGCTTGTTTCATTTCAGTTTTATTTCAAGTGAATTTTCACTTTTTCCACTGGCAAATTTTGCCAATGAAACAAGCAAATTTTCACTTGTTTCAAGTGAATTTTCACTTGAAACAAGTGAAAATTGTCTAAAAACAATTTACTTCTGAGGTGATCATGTCTTATTTTAAGTGTAATGAGATATTTTAACTAGAAATAAGACATTTTTGACTTGAAATAAGACAAATAATCTTGGTAAGATTTTGCGTTTTTGCAGTGTAGCATCATCAAGCTTGGGATTAAAAGTGTTTTTTGACATGATTTGCACATTTGTGTGTGAACAAATCATAAACCTGGTTCATGTTGCCTCTCTGTGTGGGCCAGCGTTGTTGTCTCTCTCTCTCTCTCTGTCTCTCTCTCTCTCACACACTCTGTCTCTCTCCTTTTCCTCCCTCTTCCAGGTGAGCCTGATGCACAACGGCTGGCCGGTGATCTCGGCGTTCGCCGGCGACCAGGATGTGACGCGCGAGGCGGCCAGCAACGGCGTTCTGATCCAGATGGAGAAGGGAGACCGGGCCTACCTCAAACTGGAGCGAGGAAACCTAATGGGTGGCTGGAAGTACTCCACCTTCTCCGGGTTCTTGGTGTTCCCGATGTAGAGGAGGAGGGAGAGGAAGAGGAGGCGAAGGAAGAAGAGGAGGAGGAGGAGGAGGGGATGTAGAAGGAGAAGGAGGAGGAAAGGACGCGGAAGGAATACAAGAAAAGGGAGACGGAGGAAGGGAATGGGGGAAGACGAGGGAGAGGAGGTGGGAAAGACGGTGGGAGGAGCAGCAGCAGGAGGAGGAGGAGGAGGAGGAAGAAAAAGGAGGGCGGCGTGCGGCGATGTCGACTTCTGCTTGGGACACTGCAGAGACGGGAGGGGGACGAGGGGAGTCAGGAAGAAAGGAGCGACCGAGACTGAAGGAGAAAGAGAGGAGAAGACGAGAGAGAGAGTTAGTCCGAGAGCCGAAGTGTCAACGAGAGCAGCCGGCCTCTTCACCTCCCTCCCTCCCTCCCTTCCTCTCTCCCTCCCTTCCTTCTTTCCATCCATCCGCTCATCCATCATTCCTTCCCTCCTTCCCTTCCTCCACCGCTCTGTGGCTTGACTGCAGCTTTTGGACAGCCAAAACTTTTTTTATTCTCTGCTGAAAAAAAAAAAAAAAAAAAAAACGCGATTGATCATTTATTTGTTCTGGAGTGTTCTAAAGGCCAAGTGTCCCCCCTCCCCCCTTCCCCATTCCCACACCCATCCATCCATCCATCCATCCATTCACCCAACCATCCATCCATCATTTCATCCAACCTCTCTCTCTTGGCATAAGCTTTGACGAATGTTTCTCTCTCTTACCTATATCTATACGACAAACTATCAAAGAGCTGCTTCCCACGTCTCCCGTGTTCGTCCACCGTCGGGACACGCCCTCCTCGCCGCCATGTGTGTCGTTTCTGTGCTACGTTTTATTTATTTATTTTTTTTTTTCCCAGAACGTGCACCGATTTCTGCTCAGCTTCTACCCCAAAGCCAAACCAGATTTTTTTAATTTTATTTGATTTTATTCTGTTGATTTTATTCTATTTTTTTTTTTTTACAAGGGAAACTCTCTGAACGGATCACAAACCAGGTGCTAGTGGCAAATTCACCTTGATTAGTAATGATCGGCTTCACTAAATCTCAGATGTTTTCGTTCCGTCCAGTTCCTCTCTCCGTTTGTCATCCCTGCTTTCTCCTGTTCCTTCACCGCCCCCCCACCCCCCCCCCCCCCCCCCCCCCCCCCCACCCCCACACTCCTCACTATATCCTCCCACCGCCTTCACCTTTACAAGCGATCAACCCATCTAAACCTTTTATCTCTGTAATCCCTACTTGGTGAATTTCCCTCTCTCCGCTTTACATCCCTGTTTATTTATTTCCCTCTTTCTCTTTTTTTCCACCATGTTCTTCTCTGCTGATTCCTGTTGCACAGACACTAGGCACTCATAACCACTAGACTTTCTGTTTTATAGTGTTTCGCGCCTAGTGACCGGTGTAGATGTATGTTAACACAACAATAAGTAAGATATTTAGATTTTTTTTTTTTTTTGCACCAGTTGAAAAAGTAGGCTAAAACTGTGTCAAAAACAACTGATGTGACCATGCAGGACACTCGGAGAAAAGCACAAAATGCACAAGTTTTGAAAAGCAACCTGACAACCTAACGATAAAAAATAAACAATGTTAAGCCCCCGCAATTATTAGCGCTAACACACATTTATCAAAGTCAGTTTTTGTAACGTTAGCCCGTCAAGAAAGCCAGAAATGTCCACCAAATAATATGCAAACCTGAATGAAACCTTCAGCCCAAAGTAAAAATGACCTTCTGACCTTATTAGGAAACCAGGGAATGTGGACAAAAACACAGCAACATGAAACAGGATGCAGAGGAAAGTGGAACGCAGAGGGCCTAATGAAAACCCTCCAGTCTGCACTTATGGAGCTACTTGGCTTTCTGCCGAGCATAAAAAAATAAAATAAGTAAAAATGGCTGGATGGGTTTCTTTGAATGGGAAAATGTGCACACTTTCCTGTCATTCCTTCTTCATCTCTCCCTCATCCACCCCCTTTTTTTTTTTTTTTTTTTTTACCTCCGTCTTCATATATTCCCCCCCACACCTGCTGTCCCACCAGGTTGGCATCGTTCCTCCATGTATCCCTCCCTCCGTCACTCCACCGCTTTGCCTCTCCGTCTGTCATCTGTCTCTCTTACAGTTCGCCGCTCCGTTTCACCCACAAGCACACATTTATTTTTACCTGGTTCTTTTTTTTTTAAATTTTTATATATTTATTTATTTATTTATTTAAATGCCCCTTCTCTTTCTCTGGTCCTCCTCTCCATCACTCCCTCCCTCTGTCCTCTGTCTCTCTCTGACTATGCTGTTTACCCACAAGTGCAGATTTCTCTCTTTTCTGTTTTTTTTTTCCTACGCCTCGGTCATCCCTCTCTCCTCCCTCTCCCCCCTCATGTCCGTATTTTATCTGCTGCTGTACTCGTTTGCCTCCCAGCACGGATCCTTCCTTCCTTGCTTTTCTTCAATGTCGGACTTTTTGACGCTGAAACCAACTTACAACCGCAGACTCTCTTGTTGTATAACTAGATATACAAATATATATATATAAATATATATAAATGGATATATAAATATAAATATATCAGAATCTGAACCACCATTTCTATTCTCCTGGTATTATGATGATAATAATGATAACACTAATACTGAAAACTGAATCTGGTTGATGACTATAATATCTGTATTTCCGTATTTCTCAATGTTATATAAAAGAAAAAAATATTCTAAGAGAAACCTACTAGTGATTGTGTGTGGAAATCTGAGGCTGCCGTTCTGCTCTTCTGATTAAAACCATGCTTCTTGTTTTTGTTTTGGGTCAAACCAAGTTGTGGCTAAAAAGCTGAAACTACTACTGATATACCTTACCAGAAGAAAAAAAGAAAAAAACAAACAGCTAAAAATGACTTTTATTTATTTATTTTATTATTATGATTATTACTATTAACTTGACTGTAAAATACATGTGAATATTTAGACTACAACAACACTCTTTTTTGATTGACTAATCAATCAAACCAATTTATCTACTGTTTTCTTTTTTTATTTGCTCTAATGAAATCAATAAAATTTAAATGGTACTTTTATTTTTCTTAAACCTACTTTGAGCCTGGCCTGGCGCTTTATTTTGACGGAGCTGGCACAACTTCTGACAGCAACGGGAGAGCGAGGCATCGCAGCGAGGCTGTGGATGTGTGTGTGTGATGGTGGGCGGTGTGTGTGTGTGTGTATGTGTGTGTGTCTAAATGTGGGTGAACACATGCGAGTGTGTTTTGATATGTGTGTCTGAGTGTTTTACTCCTACCTCTGACACAGGTTGTGCTTTTCACTCTTGAGGTCCGTTTCTCGCTCTTGTTTTCATCTGCTCACTTCTCTGTAATTTCTATTTTTTATCTTTCGTCTGTCTCTCCTCTCTCGCTCTCTCTCTCTCTCCTCTCTTGCTCTCTTTCTTGCCTTTCATGAATATTAATGTGAGCTGCAGTGGTGATCTCTGTCTACCCAACAATGCTTACAGCCTAAAAGGGCAAAAATAATGACTTATCAGCAAACTGATGTTAAAATTCAGTCGCAGCGGCCTGTCAAAACAACAACACCGGCGTTGGGCTGAAATTTGGTGAATTTTCCATTTGACTGACAGCGAAGTCCCGCCCCCCCATTAGTCACCGCTGCGAGGCTGGATGAGCTTTATGTTCTCCATGACAGAGATATATGGCTCCAGTGATATAACACAAAGCGTATTGATAATTTCTGCAAACAAACTGACCTCATTTCTCCGGGAAGTCACCAGAAAAGGCCTTCGGTATGTCATGGAATGGAAATTTGCAGTGAAAGTGGGTGAAAAATCCCACCTAAAGCATGAATAAGAGATGGAGCTGTGGCTTTGATGTGCTCTGTAGGCCACCAGTGGGTTCCCTCGGCACACTTACAATGGATTTCTTTTTATAGCGATTTTGAAAACGATCATGTTTGCCTGTTTTGTTGAACATGATAAACTGCACAAACCGTTTTTTTAAAGCGACGGCTAAAACAAGCCACGGTAGTCGGTTGGGTTTTGCTGATGTCATGTTACCCACCAGCACACAAAAAACGCTGACTCACCTCTGTGTTATCGGAGAACAAGGCCTCCCAGCTGTACTGTTAACTCTTGGTTTGATTAAAAAAATTAAAAAATGACATGTAGGGTGACCAGATGTTCAAAAAAAACATCTGGACAATCCCAAACTCTGTCCAGTCTGCCCTGAAAATTAGACTAAAGCCAAGTTTTGATCAGTTACGGCCTAATAAAACATTAAAACTGATCGTTGTTAAATTTATTTTGGTGATGCCCACAGGTATGATGACGGCCTACATGAATTATGGGTGTTGTAGTTTTTTTTTAAGCCGAGTACAGAGAACATCTATCTGACAGATGTGACAGGCACCACTGATAAAACGAATGAAGTGAAATTATTTTTATGTGATGGATAATGATTTACACACTGATACAACACGGCCGTTTGTGTTTCTTTTTCCTGATGACAGTTGACTCCATGTCTATGAACAATAATAACAGTACATTTTAGTGTTGAGTTTTGACCTTCACATGCTTTACTGTTACTGTTTGTTGACACTGAATGTAATGTGCTGGAGGCCACGCCCACCACAGGCATGTGGCCACGCCCACTCCCCACTCCAACCCCTAACTCCCCCGAAATTTCACCCATTCTCACCTGGTCGCCCACGCGGCGCGTTAGAAATCCAAAACAATGACTCGGCCTTAATTGCCTGTTAATTGTAATTACACAACAGAAGTTTCTGTCCAAGCAATCTGATTGGTCAGGAGCCTGATGCTGTGTGTTTCCAGAAATAAGTTTTGGTTCAGGTTATGACTCTGAAAATGAAGAACAATGCAAAAGTAGCAGGTCATAACATTACTGATTAAACTCCTCGTCATGTGCCGGTCACGGAAAACTGGCACAGGAAGTTGAAGAAACTGGAGAAGAAATGAGGATCTACATGCTTTCATTGGCTGCTTTAACTGCTGGCTACAAAGTAACAGATATAAAAGATGTAACACTGTAACAGATATAACACTAACAGAACACATGTCACATAACAGATGTAATGTTTTACTCCTGACGTTTTAGTCTTGGGACTTTGCTTTTCGGCAGAGCATAAAAAATGGAAATCCCAACTTTATTTCAGCGTTTTACTCGAGATAAAATCAATGCCGCTGCCACCAAATCGTAACCGGAGGCCTGTGAGTGCGTTCCAGTGAGCAACACCAGATCACAGCCATGATGCTGTTTCCTCCCGGTGCTCGCCTCTCCTCAGTGCTCGGCCTCGGAGCGCGGCTAAGACCTTGGCGACGTCTCCAGGAGCGTCACTGAAGTGAACAGACAAAGATGTTGTTGTTGGGCACCGGCTGCTGGGCTGCGGTTCCTCGGTTCCTCGGTTTACGTTCAGGATTTGTGAAAGGTCACTTTATCAGCCAATCAGCATCAGCATGTTTTCGCTTTTTTCCTCAAATCTGACATAACGGATCAACCGTTTATTAAATTTGTCAGAGTGTGTCGATGAAAGCGGTTGGAGGAGAAGTGGCACCGATTCAAATTAAACCTACGGCTCTATCGCCTCCTTGTTTTTCGTTCTCCATCCCTCTCTCTCTCTCTCTTTCTCTCTCTCTCTCTCTCCCATCCGCTCATCCGTCCGCTTCACGTCTCCGCCCCCCAACAATCGATTTTTAAGGGTTTTCCGGTTTGTTTCACCCCCCTCTCCTCTTTCTCCATTTGTTTATTTTTAATGTTGTATGGTTGCTCACCCTCTCTCTCTTTCTATGTTCTCTCCTTTCTCTCTCGTCCTTTACCCACTTCCCTCTCTCTCTCTCTCTCTCCACTCTGTTGGTTTTTAAGGTTCTGTGGTTTGTTTCTCTCCAGACTCTAATGAGCTCCAGGGGGAAAATTAGTGCTGGAATAACAAGCAAACATCAACATCATCTCCCCTCTTCCCTCTTATCCCTCCTTCCTCCTCCTCTTCATCCCATTTCATTTCTTCTCTTTATCCCCCCACCCTCCCTCCCTCCCTCCCTGCCTTATTCTCCTCTCAGTCTCTTCCTCTCGTCTCTCATCATCTCCCTCTGTTCTCTCTTTCCTGTTTCGCTCTCTTTCTCCTCATCTTCTTCCTCTCTCTTCGCCCCTCTCCTTTTTCGTTTCCTCTCTCCTCTTCTCTTAACTCTCCTCATCCTCTCATCATCGCCCCCCTCCCCTCCCTCTCAGCCGCCACGGTTTAAAGTCAAGGGTTTTTCTCTCACTAACAGTAGCTGTTAGCATTTTAATTATAATTCTGCCTTGTTTCTTTGAATATTTATACTCTTAACCTTTGCAGCCCGACCTGATAAAGCATTCACTAGACTAGACTGGCCCTCTCTCTCTCTCTCTCTCTTTCTTTCTTTCTTTCTTTCTTTCTTTCTCTGTGTGTGTGTGTGTGTGTGTGTGTGTGTGTGTGCGCGCATTTCTGTTTGTGCTGTAAGTGCATAGGAATGGTGAGATCAACAATGTGGGTGTATGTGCGTAAGATGCGTGTTTATGACTGTGTGTGTAAGGCAGAGGGGATGTGTGTGTGTGTGTGTGTGTTTGTGGGTGGGTGTGTGTGTGTGTGTGTGTGTGTTGCAGGGGGTTGGTCCAAAGGCCTTGTCCTCTAGCAGTAATTTGATTGTGGCAAAGCGAGGAAGACATAATTGTCTGCAGCAGGTCACCGCATAGCAAACAGAGGAACAGTGTGTGTGTGTGTGTGTGTGTGTGTGTGTGTGCATGGGGAGGGGATGACAGTGTATCCTTGATGCCTCAGCTTCTCCTCTCTCCTCTCCTCTCCTCTCCTCTCCTCTCCATGTTTCCTCTCCTCTCTCCTCGTTTCTCCACGTTTCAAAAACAAATTCTGTTTGTTCGACCGACTTTCTTCAAGTGTTTATCGAAGAAAATCCTCAGCATGAGTCAGCAAACACCTGTACGACTGAGCGGATCTTTAGGAACCTTAAATCATAGCTCAATTAATAGCTTAATTAATTAATAGCTCTTTATGAGTGACAGAAATTTATTACATTGTGAATGAACTAACAATGGACCAATCACAACAGAGCAATGAGTGACAGAGGAGGCTCTCAGCCCACAGTGTAAAGCTCATGTACGAAAACGAATGTCAGCTGTTCAAACTGTGGACATAATGATCAATTCAATGAGTCAAAATGCTGCATACATATCACGCACTGTTATAATCACAAGGAAATCCATCCCTCTCATACATGAAGGAGACAATTTTGGACCAAAATGTTTCCTAACTCAGCCGTTTAAAAGACAAAGGCCTTCATCACAAGACATCAGACATTATTATTTTTTTAAAAAAAAAGAAAGTTAAACACACCGCGACGTTTCTGAGGTCGTTCACGTTTCAGTTATGTAGCTCAAGCTTAAAGATGCACTCTGTAAAATCGTCATGGGTTCATTGAAGTGAGCTCTGTTTGAATAAACACAGAATTTCAGTGTGTTGGACCAATAATGAGAACCAAGAACCAGCCACCAAACTGTGCGCTTATTTTATGTTTTTTTTTCTTTATCAGTTGTGTCTAAAAGGTCCTCAACAATGAGAGCCATGTAGACTTAACAAAAGACTCAAAAAAAAAAAAAAAAAATGATGAGCTTATTCCAATTTTTTTTTTTTTTTTTTTTTGCGTAGTGCACCTGTCTAGATTTCAAAGCAAGTTATTTCTAACAAAAGGTAAAAATCCACCTAAAGGAGTTCACTGCCCCTGGGACTGGACTCAGGCTGCAGAGTGGACTGTAAAACCTTCAGGCTGGTTGACTGACTGTGAGCTGCTTTGGTCACATCACATCTGAAGTGGGCGAAATGGTTTACACTCAGAGTTTTGTATCTTCTATCGGTGGGAAATGCAGAATGTGAGGAAACATCTGCAAGGTTCAAATGTTCTGGGGAGAACCTCCCGTGAACTCATTTCCCTCAAAGTTTCCCTCAAGTAGACTTAGACTTAGACTTAGACTTCTTTTATTGTCATTGCACAAAAAAACACAGCAGTGAGATTTTGGCAACGAAATGTCGTTGCTTGGCTTCCGGATTACAGCAGAGATGGAATTGTGGGACCGTTTAGGTATATATAAATATAAATATTATACATAAATATAGTCTATATAACTGGTATGATATGGTCTATATAACTAGTGCTAAAAAACAGGAGCTAAATAGTAATGAGTGCTTTAAAGTTAGAAGAAACATTTTCCGACATCACACACACACACACATCCTGTATCTGCTGTCAAGATGGCGTTGTTTTGTGGCTGCAGCGTTTCATCAAATTGAAAATATCTGGACGTCTTGTGTGTTATTATGATGGAATTCAGTGGGAAATATTTGGGATCTTTGGAGAGATTTGGATTCTGGGTTTGAACAAAGCTCAGCCGTGCAGGACACAAATCCACCAGTGGGACCGGCAGAGGTAAAGAGGCTGTCCCACCACGGCCTCAGTTCCTCTCCTCTCCCCTTGTCTCCTCCTCTCCTTGTCTACTTTCCTCCTGTCCTCTTTTCTCCTCTCCTCTCAATGTCAATAAAAAGCTGACAGTTGGGTCTGATGCAGCATTATATTCTCAGCTCGATGGAAATGTACACACACGTATTTACAGCTGCCAAGAGCACACACACACACACACACACACACACACACACACACACATCCTGCTGTCACACACACTTTTCCCAGTGCCCTCTCTGTGTCTCGGTGTGTCCAGATGGACCGGCAGCAGATAGACGGACAGACAGCGAGTCACTGACACACAGACAGGAAAAAGGACAGACCAGCAGTTTTGTTTTTTTATTTTCAGCCGACCTCCGACCTGCGTGGCACCTCACCCTCTCCTCTGAGGTCACACACACACACACACGTTTAAACACACACACACACATCCATGGTAGTCTGATTCTTAGCAGAGTCTTGTATCGTCTGACAGTCACCCGCTCCCCGAGGCCCTCCCCCTTCTTTTCACCCCTTGTCACTCAAGCAACACACACACAAACACGCTCACACACACACACACACACACACACACACACACACTCACATCTGCTTGCATGGAAAGTATGCTTTATTTGGCTGACGTCTTGTCTGAATATCTGACACGCTGTTAAAATTCTTGGGTCTTATCTGCCAGAAGAGAAAACAAATCAAAATTCTTGAATTCAGTCGTAAATATGAGCTCAAAATAGAATAGCAAGCATGGAGTAGAATAGAATAGAATAGAATAGAATATCTATATATGTTTGTATGTCTAAGATCAGAGCAGCACAGTGGGAATGTCAGTCGTGGTTTATGACTATTTGATGATAGAGCAAGCCGCTGCTTGTAATATTTGATGATTTCAGTCATTTTTAATGCAGTGAAGATGAGGCTGAAAACACAAACACACCTTTAAATGGGTTTCATATCCGTGTGAAAAAACACCCCTTTGATAATGAAATTCACTGCCAAAACTGGGTGTAATACAACAAGGATATGATTAACAAACAAACAAACAAAAAAAAACCTTTATCATCCTGTTAACCCGAATAGATTCCCTGCGTCTCTGAAAGATCCACCGCTGCTTTAATCCAGTGCAGCTCCACGAAAACAAAATATTTTCACTGCCAAAAATCAGCCAGAGGAAAGATTAAAAAAAAAAATGGAATGGCATGAGAAAACTTTTCTCCTTTTTTATGCAATTAATAATTTCCAGAACGAGCGAGCTGATGCACAAACGCAGTAATCCTGATCTAATATTTGATCTCAGTTAAGACCAGAAGCTGTTTCACGCTTTTTTTTTTTTTTTCCATTTTACAAATAAAAAACATTATGAGTTTCACCAAGAAAACAAAAGTAAAAAAAAATGAATCCATGCCCAAACCACAGCATTATAACTTGATGTTGTATAAGAGCGGAGTTAGGTGCTCCGTTTCCTAAACCAACAGTTTTATAAATTAAATTCTAACTTTTTTAAACTCAAGCACAACAGGAACATATCAACATGTTACAGGACAGTTTCAACACACAGAAAACAGGACAATAAGGCATATTCTGTTTTTTTATTATTTGGCACGACCGGATTATTTGGCCAGTTGGATAAATCGTGTCCTGGCTTCAAAACTTTATTGTACATTAAAAGCTGGCAATAGCAGACATAGATGGGTGCCTGGCTCACAATAAGGCAACATATATACATATACAGTATATACATATGCACGCTCACATAAATGTAACTCAAATATGAGATGAAATGTGCTATAAATACAGAACATATGTGTAGTAACATGATGGGTTTGAATGAAAAATGACATTAAAGCTGCTCTATGCAAAATTTCCCGAGATCAATTTAAAGATTCTGGGGAAAAATTGTTGATATTTGAAATTTACAGCCACACCCGTCCCTCTCGCTCCCCCTCCTCCCCTCCCACCCGTCCCGTCCCGTGCATGAAGATGGACACCCCTTGTTGCTGGGACGGTGCCGTGTGGCCCGGTCTGTGTTTATTTATTATATCACTGTTCATTTCTCCAACATCCAGTGATTTAAAATATCAACAAACTCCAGACGGTGTTTCCAAGCAACACAAAAAAGTGTTCATCATGTTCACACGACAGTCCTCACTTCAACGTATGGTGCCTCAAAACGATGTGACACACCCGACCAGGAGCCAGATGCATAAAACTAAAACTGTGTGTGCGCACAAAGCCAGGATTATGCACATGCATTCATATGGCCAGCCGTAAATGGAAGTTAACACGCGCCTAATGATCTCATTTCCATAGAAATAACTGCCGCTGCTCTTCATTTTTTTTTTTTTAGAAACTAACAGCGAGGTCCTTTAATAGCACTAAAGCCACCATCGCTGTCATTGCACTCGGCTCAGCCTGTTCATAGCTCATCATAATGGCTACTAATTGATCAGACATGCGCCTGTCTGTATCATGTGTGACACAGTGCAACAGACATATTCTCCCTCATAAATTCAGCAATAATTGAAAAAAGAAGAAAAAAAAATAGATTTCATGTTATTTTCTGCCACTTCTCCACCAGCCTGCAGCCAAAACAATGTGTGTGTGCACGGTGTGACGTCTGCAGGAAGGTGTGCACATTCTCACCGCACCTTGTTTTTTTTTTTTTTTTTTTTTTTTAATAAATACCAGTTTATGTGTAGAAAATAGTGCATGCATATTACTGTGCATACGCAGCATCTACAATACTGTCTTACTTCAATGAAGACGCAGTGTAAGGAGTGTGTTTGAAGCGAAAGTTGCACTTCAACAATATGATTCCCAGTGGAGTTTTAAACTTAAAAACCAAACCAAAATTTCAAGTCAGGGAGGATAAAATACTCACATATCACCTGTTTGTATGGCTCAGTTCACACCAGACAAACAAACCTCCACCAGAGCAAACGTGAGTGGTAATTTTGCAATTTCTTGCTCAACTCAGCACCTCCAGGATGTATGTAAGATTTTTTTTAAATTGAATCCATCATTGGCTCAACCATTCACACTCCATTTGGCCCCGGATTTTGCGTAATACACCTTTAAAACACTGACCGGTGACTGCTATCCACAGATGCTGTTGAGCCTCTTGCAATTTACTTAAATAAGGTAAAAAATTAAAGGGGAAGTGTTTCCAGAGTTCACACAGTGGAAAACTCTGATCAGCAGGTAATCTGAACCATGTCGCTGAGATTAGATTAGAATTAGATCCTGGAATATTCAATACAGCGATGCCGGAGACAGCGAAAGCCGAGCCGACGGTTTCAGAGCGGCTCTGGTGGAAAGTGGGCCGGTCAGCGGCCGCCGGCGGGAGTCCAGAGGAGGACTGAGTCATGTGCCGGGCCGGCTGTGTTGACTTTGTGTTATGAGCTGAGGTGACGGGGGACGGGAGGCGAGAGCAGAGTTATTGATAGACACGGCGCAGAGCAAAGCACAGCTTATAATGAACATGGACACGGTATAGTCATCACTGATATTCAGAGATTAACTCTCCAAACTCAAGAGGCTGCAGATTCTTTTTTTTTTTTTTTTTTCTGATGTTATACAACAGCTCAGTGTCGCACCTTCCTCTCTCTGGTCTGGCATATTATCTGCTCTGGCTGCATATTCCTGCAGCACGAGGCAAAACCTGTCGCTGCACCCTGTATTCAGTCCACTGGTGTGTCTCTCCTCCCGAGTAAGCTAATCACAGTTTTTTATTAGTGCGATCTGCAAAACAATGCTGTGATTTACTGTTTAACTTGGAAACTCAAAGCGTGAAGTGAGTTCAGCGGCGACCGAGTGAGCGTGTGGAGGACAGCTGTGGGAAATCTGCACGCCGCAAATACAACGAACGATCGCAGCGTTCATGACGATTGTGACGCGCCATCACTCCGATGCATCTGTCTCGCAAAAAATTGGGACAAAATTGCAGTCGTGATCTTGTTTTACTCAGTTTTAAGAATATAAAGCGACTCAAACGTATCTGCTGATTGCACTCAGAGAACAGAGGACTACAGTGTTGCACAACATGAAATAAAGACTTCTTGCACATAATTTATTAATAATTCAATCAAAGTTGCACCATGCAGAACTGTTTAAAGTGAAGGCCATTTGGAATCAACTGTCGAGCTTTAAATCGGCTGCAGCAGACATTTCTCACCGCCTGTGAGCGGGTTTGATTGTGTAAGTGTGAACATGAGCTGATTATTTGAAATTTTATCACCTTGGACTGCTAATATCTGTTAATTTAATGCCGTATTTGCCACTTTCATGTAATTATCATCGGCGTTAACGGCTTTTCTCAGTCGACTCGGTGGGTTTTTCAGCCGCAGGACCCTTACCAAGAAAATCACGATTTAACGATTTCACGTGTGATTTTCATGTTGTTTTTTTTCCATATTACTAACATGTGATCTGCAACCACATATTAGTATTTCACTTGTGAAAACGGTGGTCCCGTCACATGTGAAAGTGCGGGATTCACATGTGGGATTGCAAATTCAACACATGTGATTTCATGTTTTCAGATCCACATGAGAAGAATTCAGTCACATGTGAACGTGTGGAGTTAATGTGAAGATGTAATTCTCACATGAGATTTCATCTGAAATGTGTTGTTTTCACATGTGAAAATTATTGTTCACATGTGAAGAAATTAGTCAGAGGATGCTAATCTCTCTAAATTTAATTCCACATGACTTTGTGAGACCAATTTTCTTTTCACATGTGGAAAATTTCAATCATGTGAAAACAGAAGATCACATGTGAAAATATCTTGTTCACATGTGACATCATTTTCTTTTCACATGTGAAAATGTTAGTTGACATTAGTTGAATATTGTCAGCCACATGTGATAATGGTCAATTCACACGTAAAAAATTTAAATTTTGTACATGTGAAACGGCGTATTTCATATGTGACATTTTTGCCGTTTTCATGAGACTCTGATGTTATTTTTGACGCTTCACAGACTGAATAAATTAAAGTAATAATTAGCTGTTGCCCTCGTTTGTTTCTGGAGGAGTGACGAGTCTCAGTTAGGGATGGCGAAAATGGAAAATTTTCTTGGTCGACCACCGGGCCTCATTAATCGGTTTATTTCGGTTAACTGACAATATTATTTTACTGTCTGTAAACCATAAAAGAATAACCGCAACAAATTGCCATTGTCTTGCCCCGGACGCATACCACTACGTCCGCGACAAACATAAGCTTGGCTCGTTTCTCCCGTAGATATCTATAATATCTATAATATAATTATAATATACTATAATATAATTATCATCGATATCTATGGTTTCTCCGGTCTGTCTCTACCGAGCTGAGCTCTGTGCGTAATGACGTCATCGAAACCCGGCAGAGCGTCCCGTCGCCATGTTTACCGTATTAAACTGTATGTAAGCGCAAGAGCAACTTCTCCGCCTTCAGGAACAGTTGGAATTTTTCGATCGATAAAACCTTACGGTAGTTACGGTATTTACAATCTGACATGCGCATTTGTGTCGGTGACGACACGTTCGGACTAGAGTGCCTGTAGAGAGAGAGTGGCGACAACTCCGTTCACTCCAACGGTTCCGTTTTTTCACAGCAATGGCGGCGTAAGGAGACCCTCTCTCTACAGGCACTCTAGTTCGGGCTTAAAGGGTTTTTAACCGACAAGATTATTTGGTTAAAGTTCAAACAGTCAACAACCGGTCAAACGGCCACCGGTTAGCATCCCTAGTCTCAGTCCCGACTTTCCTGACCGAAACATCCCGACTGGAGCAGCACAGGGAGGAGCGACGACACCCTTTTGCTGTCGTTCTTCCGGGCGGCTCTTTCGGCTGAACCCGTCACCGGGGCTTCGTGACGCTCCTCATCCTGGAAACCCTGCGATCCTTACGCCTCGCTCCTCTTCCAGTTTGACACAGAGACGGGAAATCTGCCGGTCTGTCATTTACCGTGAGAGGCTTTTCCGTCTTTCACCGGCGTAGAGAAACATTATCAGTAAGCAGCTGCCGGCGCCTCTGACTGAAAAGCTGGCAGGACGCTCGACTGAGGAGCTGACCAGGCGTGAAGAATACAGAGAGAGAGAGAGAGAGAGAGAGAGAGAGAGAGAGAGAGAGAAGTGGTGAGAATAAAATAATGTGTGTGTATAACTTCTGTGTACATGCTTGTTTATGTGTTAGAGACTTTATATCTGTATGAAACTATGAAACAACTGTCTGTGTGTGTGTGTGTGTGTGTGCTCGTGCATGACCGTGGCTTGGTGCAAAAAGGAAAATGGCCTGGTTCTTATGAAGATGACGACGGTTATGATGATGAAGCACTGAGGAGTGACATCAGGAAATTGAGAAAAAAAAATTGCACTAAACTCAAACAATGTTGCACATTTATAAGTTGAAATAAGAGCTTCTCCGTATGGAAACATCATTTCCACCGCTGACCGGTGGACGTTTGAGGATCTACTAACCCGAGCTGCACACTGAAGCTGTGAAAAAAGCGCAAGAGTAAAAAATTAAAACGGCAACATTTTTTTTTCTTTAAGGATTCACTCCGTCTGATTTGGGTTACATTGCCTGAGGGGTGAGAAGTTGCTCAATATTTCATATTATCTGTTGCTCAGGACTTCCTATTTATATTACATTTAGCAGGTCCGAGACGTGTTTTCTTTTCAATTGTTGCAATTCTGTCCTACGTGTTATGACAAAGCCGGGCGCCGGGCTGCTCAACACATTTTAATGAGGTTTTAGGGAGCTGGATGAATGTCTGAGCAGCGTGTGGGACATGCAGTTCACGTATGGAGCTGGAGCTGCAATATTAAAAAAAATAAAAATAAAAAAAAATTTAAAAATCACCAAACCTTGTTGTCACTGTACGGGAAAACACAGAGAGTCCTCTCCCTGCTTTTAATGTTTAATTTTGCTGTGGAGGTCAAAGGAAAAGCTGGAGGAAAAAACTCACTGTGAGGTGTTCACTGACCTCAGAGGAAAACAAATTCTCATCTGTGCGGGAAAATTATAAAGAACCGTCCAACCGCACAACCTGAAAAGTCACCTGAGATGGTTCGAGTAGATCTGAGCTCAGATTTCAAGCAGAACTGGGACAAGGAAAATGATTCACACTCACCAAACACGGTGAAAAACCACGTGACACGCCTGAGTTTGACCTGACGACAGCGCGGCAGATTAACTTAAAGAAAACAGCAGCACAGGTCTGTGACCCGAGGAGATGAAATCAGCCTCCACTGCTGCCTGCTCGGTCTGGCTGGTGGAGAGCTGTGCAGATAAGCAAAACTAAACAAAATCCTAACAAATAAGAGAATAAAATACTGGAAGTGGCCATTGGAGGAATCCAGTTCCATGAAACAAGTGATTTGAGGGTGGGATTATAAGCCTGCTTTATCGTTTTGAAGAAGTTCTGCGTCTTAAGGAGAACATTTTGGGGCAGGTCCTGCAGCTTCACGTCATTAAGTAAGTAAGTAAGTAAAGCTTTATTTATATAGCACCTTGCAAAAAAACACACAGTTGAAAATGCTTCTCATACACACACATACACACATCATGTATGTATTATCTGTGTCTTTGGTTTACAGAAATGCAAAAAGGCCATTGTTTTTTTCCTGGCAACTGGGCTGGAGAAGCTCCTGTCCAGCAGGAGGAGGAGGAAGGCCTGGGCTCAAGCTGCTCTGGTCAGCGGAGACATGATGGGACCGAAGGGAGTAACACAGTAAGGACTAAGGCCTCGTTCAGACTGCAGGCAAATCAGATTGCTCAGATCAGATTTGTGTGTCCAGACATCACCAACCTATCAGCACAGGTTGCTATGGTAGCAACATGTCAGTGTCAGTAACTACGTATGCTGATGATGCAGCTTTCCAACGCAGAAACAGGAGAAACGTCCAGGAGCTTCTCTCCACAGTGCCAGCAGACAGTTTATTGTTGTTCTCTCTCTGTGTTGTCCTCCATGTCGCTCTGCCAGCAGCAGCATGGACTCTGCTCAACCCTGTGTCACACTGCAAGTGATGTGAAGGATATTTTGAAATCCAATTTGAGCAGCTGGACTGAGACACATCCGTAGAAATCGGATTGGAACCACATTTCAAACCACCTCCGAATGTGCAATTGCAAAAATCACATTGGTTTTTTGTGTGTCCAGACTTTCTAAAATCAATCTGGATACAACCTGGATATGCCGGAAAACAGATTTGGATTTGCAGTCTGAACAAGGCCTAACAGAGAGAGGTGATAAGGGCAGCTGCGGCTCATTTGTGCAGAGAGATTTGTCTGTCCAGTGATGAGCTTGAGACAATCCACCAGTCGTCTTTTCTTGTCTCTGTCTAATTCCCAGAGGGACTGTCAAGCGAGACCACTCATTCCTGTCCTTAGGTTTTTGCTTTGGGGTCATTTTGACAATATGACAGGATGTCACTTTTGTTTATTTACCAGGAGATCATCTACAGTATGAGCTGTAGATGCAGAGGTACATTTTGAACTGTTACCAAATAAACAAATCTGTTTAAGTTCATTTAAAGCCCAGTATCACTGTTTACAGTCTCAAAGGGCTTTGCACGCCCACACGTTTACATCAAACCAAACAGGACGACCAATTCTGATTTAATCCTCGTGGAAGGCAAGAAACAAATCTTCAGAGCGATCACAGAGAGAGGAGAGCCCGTCCCAGGACAGGCCGCTGTGTGACAGGTACCGACCCACGAGGCAAATCACAAACATTACAGTCACGATGCAAAAGAAAAAGACACGAGCAGACGGCCTGATCAAGTCAGTTCATTTCAATAAAACTCTCCTTGAACTTCAGGGGCCAAAAAAAAAAAAAAAAAAAAAAATCATTTCATATTTAGAACAGTCTGATATGCTGATGGTGTTTCCTCTTTACAGATTGCCAGCCCTGCCCTTGAGTGTGTGTGTGTGTGTGTGTGTGTCAGTGTGTCACAGTGAACACAAGTGAGATCAGAAAGTGTGCATGCATATTTAATAATCAGTTTGCGAGTGTGTTTGCCTGCATGTTTCACAGTTTCACTTCACACACACACAGTGCACTGGTCCAATGCGGCGTTTTGTTACTTGGTAATATAAGTTTGCATGTAAGTAATGTAATATTTGCAACCGCTTGAATATTTACTGTCCTTTGAAATATTTTGTAGCCTCCAGCAATCCAACAATAATATATTAAGGGAGAGTAAAAAAAAAAAAAAAAAAAAAATCATTATTCTGTGCCACGGCTCTCCATTCACCATGCATGGGTGTCCATGGAAAAAAAGCTTTCTGCAGACGTTCCTTAAAGATTTAGCAGCTTCACGGAGTACAGGCTACGAGCCGCTGATGTACACAGACTTTCCTGCAAGGATCACATCAAACAGACAAAAAAAAATACAAAAAATACAAAAAATAAAAAAGGCAAATGAAAATTAAATCTTTCCACTGCAGCATGTTTTGTGAACCTTAAGTTTTCTAATAATAAGCCAGTTACAAGAATTTTTGAGAGGATTAAATTGGTTTGGTCGGTGGTGTTTGCTATTGACCAGTCAACTCCTGATTTTTTTTTTTTTTTTAAGGATGCACAACAATTCACATTTGTCTGGGATTCATTATAGATCCTTTTCCCCAGCCCTGTTGCTCGTTAACTGGTGGAACTACTTTGTCTCCGTATCACGCCCTGCAGAGAGCTGCTGCGTCGTAACGCGACATGCAAAAAGGTCAGGTCACTTCGCAAAAACACACGTCCTCCAATCCAAACTTTTGTCCCAAGCTCTTTAGCCACCAAAAAGACGTGGTTAAGGAAAAGGTTTGTGATGATGGGTAAGATTAGGAGACGGTCAGGGTTGAGCTTATGCAACAAGAGCTGAGGTTAGTTAGTTATTACGAGCAAACGTTTGTTAATATTAGGTAACATTTTCAGATTTGAACTCAGGCGGCTGAGTGAAATGCGTGTTGATTGATCCAACTGATTGATTGGCGCCCTGTTCTGCTCTTGGGGGAGATTTTGGTTCATGGGATTAACTAGTATCTGTTGGGTTTCTTGAGATTAACTTGGCCTAACTTCCAGGACCTTTGGTTACTGTGCATATTATATTTTGGGGATTTTTTTTCTATATTAATTTATACTGCTGCCAACCTGCACAGCTGTAAAACTTGTATAATTTTGCTTTGACTTTTCCAGAAAAAGGTTAATTACTTTACAAGATAGTTTCAGTTTTATTTACAGCACTCACAAAGTATTACTTACTTCATATGTTTATGTGGAGCGTTTATGTTACTGTTCATATCCCTTGTGTAAGGACCAAATACTTTTACTGCTCCTACCCGTCTTTGTTTTACATGTTAGAGTAAAGGACTGTAGAGAGTAACGTGCTGTGGAGTTTGTGAAAGCTATTTGAACCTAGAAACAGTAAACCATAACAATGCATGATCTAAATAATCAAGACTGTTAAGTGATTTGTCTGGGATTTGCCTTTTGTAAGACAGGGTGGTTTCCAGGGAAAGTACACCGTTATCTTTAGGTCTGGAAAAGAGCTAAATAAGGAAAGAAATAATAATAATCAATACTAAATAAAGGTAAATAAGAAAACAAAGGTCCAAAAAATAAAGTAAAAATAAAAAAATAAAATAAAAATAAAATGCATCTATCATCATTAACATGCTCGAAAAGGAGTAGGATGAAGTAAACACTTATTTAATCCTACCCCCTAATCTCTATTTCATTATAATGTCTATTTCATTATAATCAGTCAGAAAATAATTTGTTCATCTGTAATTTCTGTACAAAAAACACAAAATGTATTAAATAAAAGCTGGGAGGTCAGTCTAAACGGTATGTAAAGAGCTGCAGAAGTGAGTTAGAGTCAGTCTGCTCTGGTGGCTGGCTCAGGACCGGACTCTGTTGATGATCTTTAACAGAAAATAAAGCCTGGCTGCTCTGGACTCTGCCTTGACCTCTGTGCATCCTCACTGAAGACTCCAGCGCTCATTTTTCTGAGGTTTTAGGTGTTGTGAGCAGTTTTGCCTGACCTAATCTGGGGGACGCTTTTGCCACATCAGGTTCAAATCTGAGTTGTATGTGAAAGTCAGGTATCCTGTGCTGCCGTATCGGGTTAATAAAATACATTATTATTACTTTCCTCTTCCTCATTAACATTTTTTTTCTCTATTTATTATATCTTCATTTTTTTTTTTTTTTTTAGGTACTAGGGCAATGTGCAATGCAACACGCACTTTATATTCTCAGACAATTGGGTACTCTCAGTATCATAAAATTACCATTGTTGGTATTTATTCATTTACTGCAATATGTAATCGAGTAGTGTACAATTCTATCATCACTTATTAGGCAGTAGGGCAATGTGCAATGCAACAAGCACTTTATATTTCTATACAACTAGGTACTCTAGGTATCACAAATTAACAACGTTGGTATTAAATTATTGTATTATATGCATTGAGTATTGGGCAATTAAAATAGCACTTTATATTTATTGGGCAATTTGCAATATAATAATGCACTTTACACTATAGCACTTTAATCAGCCCCTCGACATATAATTTAGTGTTTAAGCAGTGGTGAAATGCACATGGTCCCCTGACCCCTGGCCTGTATGTTTCATGATCAACTATGCTGTTTTTTTTTTGTTTTTTTTTAATTCCATTGTGTATTATTAATAATGTGAATGGTATGTACAACACCAACCTGCCAATGGGACTAGAGATGAAAATTAGCCACACGGCTATAATCTCACATGTTTACATGTATATGTGCATCAACATGTACTGTCCCATTTCTTTTAAAAATAAATAAATCTACAAATCTACAAATCTACAAGAAAGACTTAAACACAACTGTCGCTGTGATCAAACCTCAAAAAAGTGCTGGTGTGCATCAAAAAATGAGGGTTACAGACTGTCGGGCATAATATGCTGCTGTACAAATGACCTATAATAAAGTTTAATGAAAAATATTAAATGTCATGGTTACCTACACACTGAATCTGTACCACAGCATGACCAGCAGCTCCGTCCCACCAACACCTGACTCCATATTTCATGAGCACACCTTCACCGAGCTGCAGTACCACGCATATGTTCATAATTTTGATCTGATTTTCATACGTCTGACAGCCAGAATATTTCCTGTAGGTTCAGTTTGAAGTTATCTGAATCCAGGGTGACGAGCAGTTCACGGCTCAGCCCGCCGCTCTGCGCCTGCAGCGAGTTTGTGATGCCTGAGCAGATTTGCACATCCTGTTTTCTCCGTCATTTGAGAAACACAAAGGACTTCACATTTGTTAGAAGCACTTTTGATATTTTACCAAGTAACTGACATGTTTAAAATAGGATTTTCTTTTTCTTTTCATTTGTGGGCCAAATTACACTTTATAACACCACCTGCTAAGTGAAATTGCTCAAAATATGGCTGGCCTTTTTATTTTAAATTGTCATGGAGGCTTAAGGCTACTGTTTGTGTTTGAATTTACATACAAAAAAACTTAATGCACTCTTTTGTTGATTCAGTGTGTTTGAGCATATGTCTGCATAGAAAACACAGCCTCTATAAAAATTTGTTTTCTCACAAATAGTGCACAATACATGTCTTAAATCATAAATATTGAAACAAAAGGAGTCCTGTGTCAGCCTGAAACAGCATATAAATGTAGTGACAATGCCATATTCTAGTAGAGCTGACATGCTATGAGGAATACAGAAAAACCCTTTGTAATAACTTGTACAGAACCAGAGGCACTGAGGTCTCTTTGCTCCTGCATGGCTGATTGGATTTGGAGGCAGATCATGTTTGTATTCTGTGTCATTAAAGAGGCCAAAACTGACAATCTGCTAAATTTTTCTCTGTGGGAATGAAAATCCCTTCTGCTCTTTCCTCTAATCTGGAAATAAACCGTGTCTCCTCTGCTAAAATCATGAGATTACAGAAGAATCAGCACATCGAGTGCAGTTTCATACGTCTGATAGATGACTGTGTTGAGCGTCGGGGCCGACGAAGGCCCTCGAGCACCGCGTGACATTTTGCACCTTTTCTGCCGGTCTGTTTGAATGGGCTGCGGTGAAGATCCCAGCATGCTCTCCAGTTCCTCTGTTCCTCTGCCGGCCCCGTCTGACCTTTAGCAGCAGATTGGTGGACTGAGATCTCAGCCGGAGAGCCGGAAAGTTTTGCTTTGGAGAATTTCTCAATGGAAAAAGATCTCTTTACAGGCAGAACGAGCAGCGTTTTCCTGAAAAACAACACCTAGACTCATTTAAAAATCATCCCTCTCAATCATCATCTTCTGATCCATTGTAAGTGTGTGTTGGTGTGTGTGTCTGCAGAGACTCTGCCCTCTGAGCTCGGGACTCTTCTGGGCGTCGGCCTTTGGGCAGCGGGTCTGCAGCTCCCAGCCAATCACAGCGCACAGCCTCAGATCGACAGCACCGCATCCAATAGGAAGCTGTGAAAATCGCATACGCAGGAAAAAGGAAATCTACAGAGGAGAAACACCGAGCAGACAGAGCTCATGAATCTGGGGGTCGGCCTTCACGCTGTTGGTCAGTTTTCTGTTGGACAGGTTAATGCAGGTGGGCTGAAGTTTCCCTCACAATCCTAGGAAATGAAAACTCGCTGCTTAGCCGGGGAGGAGGGACCAAAATTGAATGCTTGGACACCCATCACTAAGGGGAGGTCATTCACTGGATAAGGACATAAGGAAGTTTGTTGTCTTTGTAATTTCTACTATGAAACTGAGTTTGGTTAAACGATTAAAAGTACACACAACATAAGACAGTTGGCGACAGCAATTAAAAAAAAAGTAAAATGCAGTATACAGTGCAGTTTAAATATCTCTTTTAATTGTATTGCACCCTTTTTCCTTTTAGTATTCATGATAAGTGCTTATGTTATGTCTCATGCTGTCCTGTGTCCTATGGCTGACCTCACCGCTCTGCTCTCTTTGAGTTGCAGCGTTATCATCTGCCTCCTCGGCGATCAGATAACCTGTGAACTTTGGTTTGGGAGACACCAAATGTAGACTGTATCTACAAAAAAAAAAAAAAAAAAAAAAAAAAAAAACTTGCTACTTCTGCATCGCTCCCTTGGTAAATGCTCTTTGTAAAACATTTTTTCACTCTGCTGTCAGATTATAGTTCACTTTAGTTGGTTAATCTGTTTCTTCCTCCTTGTATTTTGTGCATGAGGTTCTTCTCCATCCTAACTGAAGACCACACACACACACACACACACACACACACACACACATCAGCCGCTCGTCCTCCACATGCAGCCCAGACATGCTGCTTTCACTGAGCAGAAATCTGAGGAGGCACCTGGTGCATCCTCTCCTGTCCTGCAAACCCCCAAATTAATTTTACGCAGGCGTCATTTGGGAAAGCGACGATGCCAAGTGCTGGAAGGGAAAGTGAGGATTCCACGTACAAATACAACTGCAAGTCATGCATTTTAATATTGTTTTTTTTATTTTTATTTTATTTAACCTTTATTTAACCAGGAACGGCTCGCTGAGATTAAAAACCTCTTCTCCAGGATAACAGGGTTGCAGACATACAAGAACATGTAACAAATTACAATAAAAAATAGGAAATAAATGACAGAATTATAACAAATCCGAGACACTGACGTCGTGGATCGTAGAGAGGCATTATGAATCAGTCCAAACATCTGGAGCCAGATGTGCCTGCCTCCAAATCACGAGGGATTACTTTAAATGTGCCTTGAGAGAATAAATGCAAAATTAAAAGATGAACTCTCATAATTTTCATTACCCAAAGCATGATTAAAAAACGGAGTGATTAAGATGATTAAAGCGCTGAAATTTCAATTACAGTCATTTTATCCAGTAATACATTTGCCCTTCTTGAAGCTCCGCTGTCAGTCGCTTGAGTCCGTTTATCTCAAACCTCGGCGATGCGTTGTCTTCTTTTAAAGCCTCGACCGGGGCGTTGTTGAACTCCAGCGCTTCCTTTAGATCTTCAGTTTTTTTTCAGAAGATCAAGCCTCTGCAGTTTCATGGTGTTTAGCGACTGGCGTGCATCACAGATGTCATTTTACATGTTGATATCTTATATATAGATGTCATTTTACATGTTGATATCTTATCGTGTCTTGACATTCGGTAGAAATACACGTCGATAAAAGGATCAGGATATAATAGCAGAACTAGTCCAAATAATGAATTAAGGTATGCTTCAGGTGGAAAAGGAAGCCTAATGATAATAATATGTAATTGACTTATGGACGAGGGGTGGGACTAGATAAGTTTTACTTCTTCCCACTCCCTTCCGGATAGGTAAAATTAAATCATTATGTGTTGTTTTCATTTTTATGCTTATTTATTTTATGTCTGTCCATTACTGTGTGATTACTTTTCTTTTCTTTTTTTCTGTTTGTTTATTTGTTTTACTTACTTGGAATAAAGAACTACTACTACTACTACTATAAAAGACTCCAAAAGTTCAGCAGATGATTTACACTTGATGCATATTGGGATGATACCGGATCACACCTCATTTAGCCGCATGTTGCAGAGGAATGGCACAGAGTACTGCTCAGGACTGTCAGCCGTCTTGCCAGCCAGAAATCCCGTGAAGAAAATAAGTAAATATGAACAACTGGATCTCTTGACGTTCACCCACTCAGACAGAATGGACCACTGCAGATATGGAGGTGATTAAAGTGGAAAATGTAGCTTTTAGCTCGCAGGATAATGTAGGAGCACTATCGCTCCACCTGGTTCAAAAAATCATGTAAGATGCTGGAGGATCAGAAAATAAAGTGGAAATAAGGATCTCTGCACAGTTCATTTTCAAATTTCACTCTAAATTTCAAATAGCATCCACTTTGCTGTTTATTTATTATTTATTATATTATTTATTATCTATATATTACATCCTAGGTTAATATACATTCACACTGTTTTTCAGACTGGAGGGGAAGTGGTGATTCCTTAAGAGGTCGAATCGTGGTTTCATACCAACTCTCCTTATCTATGCAATCATGTATATACTTCAATTCCATCTGTATATTTCATTTCATATTCATTACCATCTGTATATTTCACATCTCATATCTCTTTTTCTTAGGTTAACCCTTATTGTATATTTTTAGTTTTTAGCCTTTATAGTCTTTATTGTAAATATTTAGCCTTTATTCTATTTTATTTAACTTTATTGTATGTTTCTACTGTTGCTGCAGACACCAGAATTTCCCTGGTTGGGATCAATAAAGTATATCTATCTATCTATCTATCTATCTATCTAGCTCACAGGATAATAACTTGAAATATGTTTAATGTCACAGTGAAGAAGGATATGGACGTTGTTCTCTCTCTGGACTGGTGTTGTTTGAGTTTCAGTCAACAGAGTTTGATTAGATTTGTCATTTGGTTTTGGAAGGGGGTCTCTGTTCCTTTGTTTGTATGTGAATGTCTGAGCTGTAGTATTGATTGATTTTGGTTTGCACTCTGTAGGATAAAGTTTATTACACTGGATTTTAACAGCAAATAGCAGTTTTGTGTCACAAGGCTCCGTCAGGCACAGGAACCCCCGATGATGACTGACCGTCCCAGTGAGGGTCCGTTAATTAGCTAGAGGGTCTAAAAACCGCAGTTTTAGGGGCCACATCCTCTGAAGAAGGCGGCCTCTGACTTTGGATGATGCTTTCGTCCGTCCATTTCATGCTCTCAAGGAATTTTTTATTTATTTTTCCATGAAAGATCTACCCAGACCTCTGTGTTTGGAGCAGAAGATTCAAAAGCTCTGACAGACTGGATGGGTTGAGTTATTACTGCCTGGTATCACTCGGCTAAAGGGAGAACCAAACTTTATAAATATGAAAAAGTTGGGGATTATTACTTTGAGAGAATGTGTGGTGGATTCAACAACCTTGAGAAGAGGAGAGAGGAGAAAAGTGATGACGAGAGAGAGAAAAGATGAGAGGGAGAATGAGGAGAGGATGGATGAAAGAGGAGAGGTGATGCGCACAGAGGTGAGGAGGAGAGATGAAATAAGGGGAAAAAAGAGTGGGAAGGAAGGGAGAGAGAGAGGAGAGCGACAAGGGAAAAGGAAATGGAGGAGGTCAGTGAGAGGAGAGAGGAGACGGGAAAGGAGGAGAGAGAAAGAGAGAGGAGAGAGAAAGAGAGAGGAGAGGAGGAGGAGGAGGAGGAGAGAGAAACAGAGGAGAGGAGGAGGAGAGAGAAACACAGAGGAGAGAAGGAGGAGAGAGAAACAGAGGAGAGGAGAGGAGGAGGAGAGGTTGCAGTGAGAGCCTCTCCGTCCAGACTGATGTGTTCTGGGACGTCCAGCAGGTGTGTGTCGCTTGGACCGGCGCCCAGTCGGGTCAGCTGACACTGAGAGAGAGAGGGAGAGAGAGAGAGAGAGAGAGAGAGAGAGAGAGAGAGAGAGAGAGAGAGAGAGAGAGAGAGACACCAGCTCAGTATCAAACCTCATACACACCAACTGTGTTTACATGCACACAAAACATTTGGTTGCAGTTTTGTGCAGGGATGTAAAAGAACTAAAACATCCTACTAAAGCACAAGACTTTTATTTTGCTTGTAATATAAGTAAAAGTACTTTTAACCATCTACTTTATAGTAATATAGTAAAAAGCAAAAGTGTGTGATTGAAAATGTAGTGAGGAAGTGAGTGAGTTTTTAGAAAAGTGCAGCAGTGTTACATGCGATCTTCTCCCATGTAATTCAAAAAAATTCTTTGAACTGGTAAAAAGAGAAATGACAAAATAAAGGTCAAGTTAAAAACTTCAAAAACCTTTAGTCAAGGTGAAATTACTGATTAAAAAAACCCTTAAAGCAGCACAAGTACACAAAAACACTACTCAGTTACAGTCACCTGAGTAAATGTAATTAGTTACTTCCACCACTGACAATGCAGGTAAAGCATAACCAATGTAAACACACCACAATACACTTTGTTGGTGCAATTAATTAGACTTAAGCACAATTACAGCACCATATGTGAACCAATTTTAGTCATTTTAGTAAACCCTCATTGCATTTTTTTCCACAAGTGACAAGTCGTGCACGTGAAGTCCTGTCAGGTAATCTGGATTATTAAAGCCCAGATGTGCAAGAAAGCCAAAATGTCAAATTTAACCCCCCCTCTTCTCCCTCTCACTTTCTCTGAACTGCGCTCAAATAATTGAATAAATAAATCTATAGTCTGATTTTAAATTCAGTTAAAGCCTCGTGACTCAAGCGCAAAAAAAAAAGTGAAATTGTTGAAATTTCCTGGAGATAAGCAGCACCTACATAAACTCAGGTTTTAAAGCGCGCTCGGTTTCTTTTCATTTTTGTAATTTTAATTTTTTTTTCCTCACAGTGATTTTCGGTGTTTGCTCTTTTCAGAAACGCAGAGATGGGAAATATCTTGTTTCACCTGCCCAATCCAGATTTACTTCTTCGTGTCCCATCCCAGCCAGGCGACTTTTGCCAACCCTGTCCCATCCCATCATTTGCCATTACAGAACCTCCACCCAAACAGCCTTCAGCTCTACATGAGGGAGGTGATACCAAGGAAACAGGTGGCAGTAGGTGGTGTGTGTGTGTGTGTTTAAATCACAGCATTTTACAAATAACCCTAAAAATGACCATAACATACAAACAGTCACTGCTCTGGACTCATGTTCCCTGTCCCGTCCCGGTCCAGACATCATGACAGATTGGCCCTCGTGTCCCGTGGGAATTACCTTTTCAATTCAAGCAACATAATCAGACGTACTGTGCCTTTAAGGGAGGGGGCGTCGCTTTCTAAAATCGCATAAACTCCACGTCTATTCCGCAAGATTTTTATCGTCATCTAACGTCCGCTTCGGTGTTTTATCCCATCGTGTTCAGGTGCGTCTGGCAGGGCTGCCCACCTCCCGTCCGAGCCAACGAAACAGATTGAACTGAGCCGAGAGAGAGAGAGACAGAGAGAGAGACAGTTGGATAGAGATGTCAGAGCGAGACAGGGGGAGGAGAGAGACAGACAGGATGAGAGAGAGAGAGAGAGAGAGAGAGAGAGAGAGAGAGAGAGAGAGAGAGAGAGAGAGAGAGAGAGACCTGGCTGACCGTGGCTTTCCATCTCCTCCCTGTTGGCAAAGCTCTCGCTCACGTCCACTCTGGCTCTGGACGATCGGTGGCAGGAGGGCAGTGTGTATGTGTGTGTGTGTGTGTGTGTGTGTGTGTGTGTGTGTGTGTGTGTGCGTGTGTGTGAGACAGCAACAGAGGAGAGAGGGGGAACGAAAGAGAGTGAGAAGGGTGGAAAAGATAAACAGAGGCAAGCGGTGAGAGAGACGGAGGGAGAGAGAGTTAGCAGATGGAGAAAAGAGAGAGAGACGGAAAAATGAAAGAAACGGAGAGAGTGAGAGAGAGAGAGAGAGAGAGGGGGGTGAAAAAGGAAGGAAAGGGAGGTAGAGAGAGGCCATATGGCAACCCTTCAGGAGAGGAGGGTAAGATAATGATTGATCGAGGTGGAAGTGACTTTAGTCCACATTGAGTACAGTAGGTGACCACTGCAACACACACACACACACACACACACACACACACACACACTGTATGCCCCAGACTTGGGCCGCTTTCTGCTGTCTCATCACAGCAAAACAGCGCCTTGATCAGAACACACACGTTTCCTCCGTGTTCGAGATGAAGAGCGATTATCGCTCCGCTCTTCTCTTCTCTTCTCGTTTTCTTCCTCCTCCTCTCCTTGTTTACCTCTCGTCACATTTCTTTAGATTACAATCTGTCCCGTCTCTCATTTCCTCTCTTGTTATTCTTCTCCTCCCTCACGTTAAAAGGGAGTGCGCCCATCTTTTGGCCAATGAGCTCTTTGATCAGCGTGCCTCTTTATTTTATTTATTTATTTATTTTTCCTCTTTTCAGATTTGGTACATGCAGTACAGCGATTTCCAGATTATTCCCTTCCATTCGCTAAATATATGCAGTTTGATATTTATTAGCTTGTGCCACAGTGAACTACAGTAATAAAAAACTACACACACACACACACACACACACACACACACACACACACAAAAAAAAAAAAAAAAAACAGAAGACAGCCACCAAAATTTCTCGTTGCAAAGCGACGAGCTGATCAAAGCGCCGATCTGCCGGAAAGTTTGTCTGTTTCTTCAATCAAAAGTTCAAGTGTTCACGATAACAACTTACCGGCAGAGAATGAAAAGTGCTTTTATTCTATTTGGCCGGCGTCTAGTCCCGCCGCCGCGGCGTTTTTTTTTAACAAGCAGCAAAGGCGGGTCAATGCATGTGGAGCTCTCTGCAATCAACATTAGAGCGAAAGAAAATCCTAAAACACCTTTTTTTTTTTTGCGGCTCAGAGGCTTAAACATCACTGCAGAGGCCTCTTCACTTAGATTTCTGTGCTCAGTTTGCTGGGGAAAAAAAAGCAAAAAAAAAAAAAAAAAAAAACGGGGTATTCTCAGGTCGGCGTCTTTGCAGAATAAGAGCCAAATGAGAGGAATTTAGATTTATTGCCGCCGAGTTAGGGAGCGTTTTTAGTCATTCGACATAAAGCGGCAGAAATGATGTTGTTCCTCCTTTAGTGCCTTGAGGAAAAGGTTACCGACCCGCTGACACCAGGTGCAGCTCTGCAACTTATTTCCTGTTTACGGCGGCGGCGGCGGCGAGGCGGCTCGGGAGGCTGATTGCTGCTGTTTGGTGTGAGAGGCAGGTGAGGCCGTTTCTCTGTGCGCGGCTGTACACATCATATTAATCTGTCAGCGCGGCACCTTTCATACAAACACGACACACAATAAAAACCCCACGCACACACACACACAAATCTACTGTATCTTATCAGGTGGTCTGTTTCAACCGCAAAACTCCAGGATTTGGATGAATTTGGAGACAGTAAAAATAAAATATTCCTTGTACCGTATTTCACCAATTAATTGCCCGGCCGCAAATAGCCGCCTGGTTCTTATAAACGCCTGGGGTCTGCACCCATTTTGCGTATTAAACACCCACCCGAATAACCGCCGGGGCGATTATTTGTATTATATTGAGGTAAACCCAAAAAAAGGCTATTCTCCTTATTTTTGCAGAAGTAAACAGTTAGCCGCACAATAACTGTGCAGCACTTCCGTTTTCTGTCAAAATAAGAGAGCTAGCAAACGTTAGCAAAAAAGGGTGTACCGTAATCTTAAATCGACCGACTATAAATATGTTGGACAGTAACTGTCATCACGATAACGGCCTGGTGCAGGTCTGTGCAAAAATAAATAAAGGCCTGCAGAGAATAGCCGCCTGGTTCTTTTAAACGCCCGGGGTCCAAATTGATTTTGCGTATTAAACGCCCGGGCGATTAATTGGTGAAATACGGTATTTATGTTCCTCCAACACATTCCTAGAGCCCCACCTTGAGCAGGAGGAGTTGGACGGCATTGAAAGCGATGGAGAAATCGGAGAACCTAACGGTAGCTTCCCTGCCCCTCCAGGTGGGAGTCCTCTGCTGCAGGTGGACGATCACAGGCCCGGCGGAGAGTCTCCCACCTGGGATCTGAAGCTCTGCAGGACCGTAACATGAACTGAATCCTGGAGGTCTTCAAAGATCCAAAAATGTGTGCCCCAACCCAAAAAGACGCAGAAATCTACGACCTGGAACCAAACCAGAAAGCGGAGACCCAGACTCGACTGAGAAAAAAACAGACCAACCCGACTCTGGCTGGGAGGCAGACCCAGCTGATTTCACAGCTGATTGCTATTAACAAGTTAATTAACAAGTTGTCAAAACCAAAATGTCTAATCTAATGTAACATCAGTAGACTTGGCCTTGATGCAGATAATCGGTTTACCTTCGTTTTGTTGGACATTGTATCTTATTTTACTGTATATTTATCTTTGCCTTGCTGTTTATTTGATATTATTACTTCTTAACTATCTGCTGCTGCTGTGGCACTTCAATAAAGGTGAATCTAATCTAAAGTTGGTAAATTACATCCAGCAGGTTTATTCCTGTCTTGTGGATTTAAACATCATGGCTAATCTACTCGTTATTTCAAATTAAAAGTCCACTTGTTGGTTCTCACTGTGTGGAGTGTGTACCATGTAACACTACAGCCAAGCCACAGTGGGCTGGGTTCAAATCCCAGACCGTTTGTAGCATCTCAACTTCAGTGCAGTTCACTAGCAGTGAGAACACAGTGAGATGTAAACTAAACCCTAAGGATCATTATCATTAGAGGCTCTGATATCATACCAACATGTGACTGCAGTATCTTCTTTGGAAAGTCGATCAACACACTTATGACACCCAGAGCCTTAACGAGTGATCCCATGTGTGCGTTTGATTATTGCCAAAGCAAGATGTCCGTCAGGATCACCACACAGAACTCGGTTGATTTCCATGATTTCTGCGCATGCTTGCTGAAGATTTCTTTACATTTCCGCCACCATATTTCTAACCGATGCATGAAAGGCTTTTGCGAGTTCATTTCCAAACCCCGCCCCCTCCCACTCACTCATCAGCATGTTTTCTTTCTCTGATCCACTTGAATTTAAACAGATTTATAGGTGGCAAACTGTCCTAAGTCATGGAGAACCTATCTCTGAAATCGGAGAAGGTGTCCTCTCCAACCTCCGGGACAGACTGAAGAAGTGGCAGAGCACCCTTGACTGGTGAAGTCTCTCAGGACCCATGGGTGCCGTCCAGGGCTGCTGACCGCCTCTGCAGACCCACAGGTGCAGCCTCTGTGATCTGAGCCTGTTTTTAAACCTGATTTTACTGAGGCTGACCAAGTTTAGCAGAATTTTTCATGCAGCTTTGCCTGCACAGTCACTGGATGAACTGTCCACCTGTCGAATGAATTTCTGACATTCAAAATCTGGGTTGGCTGTCTTCCAGTCTGAACAAAACCACACACCAAATTCCCCAAATTCAGGGCACAGCTGTTATGAATGCAATAAACCCAGAATGCCTTGTTGATCAGAGCATACTGTCCACTGTGTTTGTCATGTGTGGCGTCTTTGCAGGTAACCCAGAACACCTCCAGTCGTGAGAGGGTGACTGCTAGAACCTGCAGGGCACCATTCAGCACCCAACCAACCACACTGCAAAAACGCAAAATCTTACCAAGATTATTTGTCTTATTTCAAGTCAAAAATGTCTTATTTCTAGTCAAAATATCTCATTACACTTAAAATAAGACATGATCACCTCAGAAGTAAATTGTTTTTAGACAATTTTCACTTGTTTCAAGTGAAAATTCATTTGAAACAAGTGAAAATTTGCTTGTTTCATTGGCAAAATTTGCCAGTGGAAAAAGTGAAAATTCACTTGAAGTAAGTGAAAATTAGCTAGAAACAAGAAACAAATTTTGCCAATGAAACAAGCAAATTTTCACTTGTTTCAAGTGAATTTTCACTTGAAACAAGAGACAGTTGTCTAAAAACAAGTTACTTCTGAGGTGATCATGTCTTATTTTAAGTGTAATGAGATATTTTGACTAGAAATAAGACATTTTTGACTTGAAATAAGACAAATAATCTTGGTAAGATTTTGAGTTTTTGCAGTGCACTTTTTAAAAATATTTTTGGTCGTAATAAAACTGATCCATCTGTCGCGTGTAGATGTCTGACTCCTTTGTGTTGCAGGCTTTGGTTTGGTTGTACACGGTGGATAATTTAGACAGTGCAGTGTGTCTCGTCGTCAAACCACCATTTCTCAAATTGCGCTGAACAACACAGGCTAAGTTCCCTGCAGCCAGGCCTTGACGGAGCTGCTCTCTTTCCTTCGACTTGAGGTTTTACCAGATGAGGAGAAGTTTTTGATTTTGGCGAGTGGTCGGTGAAATATGGAGATCTCAAAGACAATATTTACTAGCGGCGTTGACTTGGACAAATCACAGGGACACTGCACGCTCCAGCTCAGATTCAAATCGACAACTCGAGAGAACAATGTTTTAGGCTTTTTAGAGGAGAAATCGAAGAACTTCAGCGACCGTGCACAAGAGGCTTAGAGACGAGAGTGTCAACCATACCACCGCAAATACCGCTTTCTTATTCATATTCAGTGACCTTTACCGCACACGGTCAGTAAACCTCCCACATCACACCAACCTGGAGGGCAAAGGGCGTCGATTTCAGCTCTTTGAATGGGACTTCAGTGACCAAAAAGCACGGATTTAGTTTGATGTGAATTTTTTTTTTTTTTTTTAAACTGGCTAATTTGATAATCCCACAGAAGCCCAGCTGAGCCTGAGGAGGACGGCTGAGTCAAGACATGATGCATCGTCAGTCAGACGGCATCCTGCTGTCTGAGGCACTAAGATCTGCATCAGACACTGAGCATTCTAAATTGCTGGAAGTTTATAAGTGTGTGTGTGTGTGTGTGTGTGTGTGTGTGTGTGTATCCAGTTGGTATTTTGAAACTGCCTCCCATAACTGCTGATCCATGAATAGCCCAGCTAGCTGCTTCACCACATGTCCTGTCACTGAGTGCCTAATTGGCAAAACATACACACTGTTGATGTGCACACACAGAGAGATGAATAAGTATGCACAAACACACACACACACACACACACACAAACACAGATGCACACAAATGGATAGATGCACGCTTGCAGATACATAATGTACGCAGACTCCTGCAGCGTGCACGTGCATACACACACACTCACAAATAAAGACAAACAAACACACACACACACACACACGCAGCAGCATAATCCAGCAAAGAGAGAAGAAAACACAATTAGAGGAGAAAAATGTCAGGTCTACTTCATAGTGCGCAGACTTCTCAAGTGGCCCCCAACCCTCGCTGTGCCGGGACTTCACGGGGCCGGTAAATAAGGAATGTGCTCCTGGGAGAGTTGCCCTCCGGTCACCGCGCTTCTAAATCTTTTTAATCTGAAATAAATTTAGATTCTTGACATTCCTGCAAAAAAAAAAAAAGAAAAAAAAAAGAAAGAAAAAAAAGCGCCTACACTTTTATAAGCCAAGGAAAAGGTGTGAGTATTTGAAGGAGCCCTTTTGATCGTTCCTCCATCAAGGTCTTTGAAAGTGAATGAAAGCGGAGCGACAGATGAATTATCAGCCTCCATGTGTGTGTGTGTGTGTGTGTGTGTGTGTGTGTTTTCGCTTCTATCTTGATTTGTTATTTTCCAAAATGGCCGTGTCTTTATCTCCTCCAATTAGCGTGATGAATGGAAGCGGCGGAGAGACAATGCGTGTAAACAAATGCACCGGGCGAAATGATTATGTTGCACGTTTTTTTTTTTGCGAGGCGCGGACTTCATTTAATCCGTCTTGTGTGATTTGTCGGCGGGCTAATTCCCGTTTATTTGTAATCCGCCGTTTAAAAAACCCACAGTCGTTTTTAGCGGATTGATTAAGATAAGAGGGGGGCGATAATGAGCGGGAGTCCCGTCGACGCCGGAGAGAGAGACTCCTTCCCCCCCAAAACGACTTGAGAGGAGGAAAAAAAAAAAAAAAGAAATAAAGAAATAAAACTGCACACTGAGCAAATCATTGTCTCCCAACAACAACCATTTTACGCTGAGCTAGTTCCCCCTCTCTCTCTCTCTCTCTCTCTCGTCGTCTCCCTCTCTGTGTGACTGACTATCATAGCCAATTTTACAGTAAATTACTCCCTAAACAAGCTCAATAGAGACAGGACCGGCAGTCTGGCACCCAGCGCTCGCGTGTAAACATGATTATATCGAGGAAGTGGCTTCACATTTTTAGAGCGCCGCGATGACAGCCAATTAGGGCCTGCGTTAGCGCGACTAATTCTTCAAATGCAGTACGGAGAGGAGAGACGAAGGGAGGAGGGGAGGAGAGGGAGGAAGAGGAAGGGATAGAGAGAGAGAGAGAGGGAGAGAGAGAGAGAGAGGAGCAATTAAAAGGGAAAACAGGCGCGACACTGCAGATTGGGTTGTAATTACTGCGTGTGAGACGCCACATTAAGTGTGTTTATTTTCACTCCGGAGCTCACAGCCAAGTGTGTGTGTGTGTGTGTGTGTGTGTGTGTGTGTGTGTGTGAGACGATTCTGAAATTCAATTACACCTGCCATTAGATTCCACTGGCTGTCCATGAAGGAGAGGAGAGGAGAGGGAGAGAAAACTGATTTTTTTCCTCCTTTTTTTTTCTTTCAGAGGTTGTTTGTGACGCCGCTCACAGGGAAACAAAATAAATAAATAAATAAATAAATAAATAAATAAATAAAAATAAAAAATTTACCCACACTTCCTTCCTTCCTCCTCCAACAGTCTTAGGCCGGGGAAAGCACCTGTAATTGCTGGCAGGAAGGATCCCGCCGCTCTCCTGGCGTGACATCAAGCGGGCCACCGGGCGATCGGGACGGTAATTGGAGCGGCTCAATTAGCCGGTCCTCGTTCCGTCCCCCCCCCCCCCCCCCCCCCCCCCCCCCCCCCCGTCTCTCTTCTGCCTCCATAAACAAAAAGGACATTAGGCATCGATCCCCGGGAGTTGCCGGGCTAACAAAGCGGCGGCGGCTTTTTAATGAACCGTTTCGTGCCGGCGGCGGAAAAACGCTCTTCCTCTGATTCTGATAATTAAGTTACTCCGCGTCAGATTGAGCATGGTGGGGTTATTACAGCCTTTTTTTTTTTTTTTTTTTGCACAATCCATTTAATTTTGCTGCTGCAGGCTGAGGGGAGCCCGGTGGGGACGAGGCCCAGACCTAACATGGTGCTGCATTGCTGCATCTTATGGGGGATTCCTCCTCAGCTAATGCACTCCTTCACTTCATATAGTTTTGTAAGATAGAGATTATAATAAGAGACAGCTGATTTTCATACAGTCGTTTTTCATGTTCATTTTACAAACACACCAAACGTCTTCCCTCTTATCAAGTCATTCAGGCTCATATTCTGTGCGAAAATCTTGTTTTTTCGCAAAGACAAAGTCACTAATCCCAACAATCCCACTTGTTTCCGAGGCTGATCAACTTGTTGTTTACAGAATATTCTTGGATTAAATTCAAATTCAAACAAGCGTCATCGGCTCGTTGAATCAAGAGATGCTCGTGGGCTGATCTGCCTTATTCTGCCAGATTTTCTATTTTATTTTATGGTTTATTTCATAAGTAATGATACATGGACACAGACAAACTGAAGCTTTCCGATGCACGTATCATCATGTTTGTAGTGGATGTTAAAGTGAATGCAGCAAAATTACAATAAAACACACATGTAGCAGAAACATAACTACATTTGGTCGCTTTCTTACAACAAAAGGTAACTGTTTATACCTGATGCCCGAAAAAAAAAAAAAAAAACGGAACAAGTGAAAGAAACAAGTACAGTAATCTCTCTTTTTTTTTTAACCTTGTTTTAAGAAAAACTACATTTCCTTTAAAAAAAAAATATACTATTGGTTTATAAAGAGAGTTTATTTGTGCGTTACGGTTGTAAATTCGGCAAAATTCCTGGATGGACAGAGCAGCCTTTCTTGGAAAAACTTGAGTTTAATTCATAATACACTCTAATTTATACTGGGGGACAGTTAGCACTCTCATTAGCCCACAGCCAACACGCAGGCTTGAGGTGAAGCAGTGGGATGAGAAATCAATTGAGGAACATTTTGTTTTTCAAGCACCTTTAAAAAAAAAAAGTCAATGTCTGGCATCAAGGAATTACAAAAGAAGGAGCAGATATGAGTCAGCGTGATGGACAAAGAGGTGAATTTATTGCAATCCCTCCATTTAATAATGATTAACATTAACACTGTGTGGTTACTGTTTGCTTGAGCTAGAATAAGAAAAAAAAAAAACAAAAAAAACCACCAGTCTGCTTTATTTAAGGTGTGTTTTGTTATGTGGTCGAATTCCTGCGCTGTCAGATTTAATAACACAGTGTGGACGAGCGGCGTTCTCTTTGTCCGTCCCACCGGCATCAAACCTCTGCAGCAGATCTGGGATTGATCTCCTGTACGTTTCCTCGTCTCGCGTCGAGACCCTCAGGATGGATGCCGCCGTGCCGTGATGCCGTAGCTCATCCTCGCAAAGTTGAAGGCGAGCCGTTATTAAAGCTGTAAAGTTGCACCTTTTTGATCGTCTCCGTCTGGCTGCGGCTCTCTCTCTCCCGTCCTCTGTGTCTCTCGGCCTCCCACCGCAGCTGTTTTTAATCTTGTCCGGGCACGCTACACTACACTTATGTGTGTAATTCTCATAATTCCCATGTTAAACGGAACATAATCACACTAGCGCTGAAAGGCAATTCGGTTCGGCCTCGGAAAATAAAAGGGGCGGAAAAAAAAATGACCCGGCAGAGGTTATTGCTTTCCATTGAGCGTGCGTCAACAACACTTGAATTTAATGCGTTCCCGCAGCGGTGCGCGGCTCGCCGGCCCTCGGGGGAAATAACAGCGTGCAGCCGTTAGGGGATTATGGATGAGTAAAGGAGAGAAAAAAGGTGTGAGACGTATACACTGTAAGACGATATGAGGCGAGGAGCCCGAGGCCTTATCGATGCGGCGGCCGGCTCTCTCTCCGCTCAGGATTTATTACGGCGCGGCAGGAAGGGACGGCCCGGGCCCCCTCTCATGTAAATAAACACTCCGCCGCTGCCAGAACAGCAGCATCACGACTTTTCGAGAATGAGCGCGGTTCCTTCCTAAATGTTTATGCTGGAATAAACCCAGGATTAAGATTATAATGGCTGCTCATTGATTGAACCAAGCGTCCAGATTAAACTGCGTTGGGACGACTCTGTGCGCATGAATTACACATTTAACGCTCAGATTATCAGCCGTGTTCTCGTCACGCTGAGCTTCACAGCCTTGAAAATGTTTCTCAGATTTATTTCTCCATGTGAAACTCCTCCTATGAGATTAGCAGAGATTTAACATGAGAAATGAATAAAAGATAACGGCTTTATCGTAATTATCTTCATCATCAGCGTCATGAGAGGAGTGATATCATACATTATGGGCCCTATCTTGTGCCGCCCGCTACCCGCTGCCACTACCCGCTACCCGCAAATTGCGGATTTAGGAACTTCCGCTATCCCTAAACGGTATCTTGCGCCCACGCTACCCGCTCTCCTTATGCCGACTCAGTCATTAGCGCCTGGAGGTGTGTCCGTGGGTGTGTTTCATGCGCTATCCCTAAAGTTGCTATCTTGCGCACACACTTTAGGGATAGCGGATAGCGGGTGGTCCTGACCACCCGCTATCCGCTATCCCTAAAGTTTGGGCTGTTAGGAGAGCGCCCCGACGGAGCCTCACCACGCACACGGTCGGACTGATACCGGGACGCCGCCGGAATGGACTGAGTATATTACTCATAGTGGTGTCAAGAGATTAAAAAAATTGAGAGATTAATTAATTATGATCTGTAATTAATTGATCTAATTAATCTCTTTTTTAATCTCACCTAAAATTGCTGAGAAAAGCCCTGAACTTGAGGTATTTCCCTTTAAATTCATTACATTATTGTAGCAGATCAGTCCGATGCGGGTCGGGGGGACGACCCCTCTTTTTCAAGACCCTTTTTTGGGAAAAAAAAAAAATAAAAAAAAAAATTATATGGACAAAATCTTGTTTGAATAAAAAAGCCAACGGCCGGCATCAGGCGGGCCGGCCGCGGCACCGGGTCTGGTCTGCCGGATCTGACAGGTGAGCGGCGCACACATAGCCTACTGCCATATCAATTTTTGTTCATACGCGGCTGCAATGACTGCGCAATGCGGCCATTCGCCGGTAATCGCGGCATCAGGCGAGCCTACCTACTGGTTTACATATGCACAATACATGTATATTTGCTTAGACCCCCAATATTAGACGAGGGCGTTTTTTCAGGGCATTTTCAATGGAAAAAATATCGTCTTATATTCGGATGCATACGGTAATGTATTAACTTCGATCACGCAACCTTTTCTTCCACCTCCTCTCTTCTCCTCCACAGTCAGACACACACACACGAGTCGCGACACCCCCTCCTCAACATGCGCTGCCTGTTTACAACGGACTCGGACTGTTGGGGCGGGTGTTAATCAAAACAAACCAATCATGTCTTGACCTCTTCACAGGTTGCTGGCCTCTGATTGGCCTGGCCTGTCTCTCTGACTTAAAAAAAAAAAAAAAAGATCAGACTGGTGAGGCCAGCCGGACCGGACCGACAGCTGATTGGCCTGGCCGGCGACCTGTTTAAAAAAAAAAAAAAAAAAAAAAAAAAAAAAAAAAAAAAAAAAAGACAGGCAGACCACCGGGCCAGTGACAGGCCGGCACAAACACAATGACAGCCAATCAATGTCCACTTCAGGGTGTGACTGACCATTGTTTTCCACCCCCAACAACTTAAGCACAGGAAGCCCAACGCCTACAAACCGATTTTATAAAAAGTAAAATTAGAGATTAAAAATTAGATTAACTCGATTAAAAAACATAACGCGCTAAATATGACTGTAATTAATTAATCTCAATTAACGCGATAATTTGACACCACTAATTACTCATATAGACTGTTTAGAGGAAAGACTGTTTTAATTGGACACTTACGCCAGCACGTTTTATTGTTTTATCATAAGCCAGCAGCTGTGCTATATTTTTATTTTTTATATTTTATTTGCCCAATCTACCTTGTCAATAAATGAGTTTACACATAGTTCCACCTCTGCCTCTTGTGTGTGTGTGGTGTGACCCGGGGATTTTACTCAATCAGTACAACCTTGTGACACGTCCACTTGGACACATGTGGCTCCACCTCCCGAATTAACTCGCCTATAATATAATATATAATATGTGTATAAAGCCAACTTGCTTTAGCCTCAGTAGAAGCCCTGAGAAAATCTACCTCCCTCTCTCCATCGCGGGTTTAGGATTTAGGATTTAGGATTTAGGATAGCGCAGCCTGCCCTTAAAGGCAATGGCACCTGGCACACTGATTGGTTTAACTGGCGTAACGCCCAAAACACGCCTATACATAATATAGCGGGTAGCGGAGGTGTTTTACGGATAGCGGGAGGTGCACAAGATAGCAAATTTTGCGGGGGAACGCCTCTTACACAATGCTAAATCCCTAAATAACGGGTTTAGGGACTTTGGCGCAAGATAGGGCCCTGTGTATGTTAAAGTCACAATGAAATGGAGAATCGTTTTAGCCTTTACTGTTTCTTCTTGAAAAACATCCTCAGTGGTGATGCCATGAAGAACCAGGAGGCGTGAACAAAAATTTCAACCAATAAAAGCATCTTTTTTCGCACAATCAAGCCCCTCCCATCGAATAAAAAAAAAAACGATCGCCCATTGGTTTAGACTTTTGAAACTTGCCTCTGCACGTTGAGCCCCGCCCCAACAAGGTGTTTCAACAGGAAATACATCAAATTAAGGAAGCAAGAAGCTCCGAAAATGCCGTTTTATGGTGACTTGAACACCACACCGTATTCCTCCTGTGCCTGGAAGCTGAGAAATGTAAAATGTGTTGGGTTTGAGTGATCCAAATTCCACAGTTTCACGTTATGTTAAAGTCGTGTAAGTTTGTCTCAGAGTAAGAATTGGTAAAACGTGTTGATTTTTAACATTTCTTCTCATCATTTTGTGGCAAAGTGCTCAACATTTTCGCTTTAACAGCAGCCAATTTTAGCTTTAGTCTCAGTTTTTCATTTTTTTTTTTTTTTTAGTCAGTTTTTTTGTCATTTGTTTTGTATTAGTCTTAGTCAAATTTCAGTCAGAGGCACTTCAGTTCATTTTAGTCACAGTCATGGTTGCATGTTCTGAGTTTCCTGGCTTATTTTTCTGCCAGTAGTGTTTACTCTTCACTGACATTTTAGAATAAGTGAGCTTCGTTTTTAACTCAACGGTTTGTATTGTCGCTCCGTGCTGCCTTCACTGGAGCGGGACATCAGAGGAACGCCTATAAAATTATAAAATTTCACCGATACGTCGTTTCCCATGTCAACTTAGAGAAACGGACGCTCTCCTTCTCGGTTTTCGCCGCAGAGGAAGTGGGGAGTTTCTTCTTCTTGAAAGCGTTAACACCAAAAACACTGTGTTTTCTCCGTGGCTGGACATTTATAAGAGGGATATTCCACTGTCAGACTGCTCCTGAAGGCAGCGTAGTGCGTGGTAAGATGACTGTCTTGTTGGTGAACGGGAGGTAAATTTATGTTACGTTGTGTTTTATGTCTATTAGTTTACCTCTCACATTGTCATGTCATTTTTCATCATTAGTTACAATTTTTGTTTTCATAGAACAACACATTGAAGTCCTAAAAAGTTTCTGTTAACTTGTAAATGTACAATGCACATTTTGAAAATAAAGTTTGTGCTGAATGGGATTTCTGTCGTTGACGTGGGAGCCAACCAGGTGTGGAGAAATGTGGATTTTCACTGCTTTTGGTACTTCCAAAATCCCAGAAAGTGTCACTTCACTGCACGCCAGCTGCAAAAAGTGTGTGTGTGTGTAACAGTGTGGATGCCCGACCCGGGACCGTTGGGCGGGTTTAGGACAAACATTTAGAAATTATGTTTGGGTTCAGGTTGGGAACGGTCACTTTGGTGTTATTTTAGTGAAAAACGATGGACCTGCTCTCTGTTGTGGGCAACCTCCTGTGCAGTGCTGGAGTTTACGTGACGACACTGAAGGCAGCACGGTGGCAACTTCAGGTGGTAAATGAAACTTAGTGATGGATTGGGATTGGACAAAAATATGCAGCCCAATCTGCACTCTAGTGTGTGTCTGTGTGTGTGTGTGTGTGTGTGTGTACATACATCACGTCACTCTACTGAATGTACATGTGCTAACATACACACATCTAACCTAGTGTGTGTGTGTGTGTATGTGTGTGTCTACCAACATTTGCTTTTGATGGTAAAGTGCCTCTATAATTGGAGAAAGGCAGAAACAGTTAATGTGATCTAAACATTCACACACACACACACACACACACACACACAAACAGACAATTAGGCTAACGGGCTCGCGCAGCATTAGAATATGAGGTTTGCAGCGCGGCCGTTTGTCACGAGGCTCTTTAGGGGCTGTAAAACTGTCGGAGAGCAGAGATTTGTCATCGCCACAAAGGCCCGTTCCTTCTATTAGTCATAAAACATAAAGAGAGTGGCGATGAAGACGCAGCGCCGGCACACACAGCTGAAACGTAAAAAAAAAACAACAACAAATCCCCATCCTAACAAGTCATCGAGACTCCCGCTCAGCCTGAACGTCTTGGTTTTCTTAAAGGGACGGTAAACGAAAATAGGTAATATTTTATAAAAATGTTTTTTATTGCCATCAAAACTGTGAAAATCTGAAGTCGAGTGCAGAGAGAGACAGAGGATGCCGGAGATTCGTTCATCGACACCAATATCAGTGAATTTCCATGATTCTCGATACCTGTTTCCATACCAGCTTTTTTCACTCACCTTACTAAGAAAAACACAAAAACTTATAAAATCCAGACCTCCTGACAGTATCACAGCTGCTCCAACTGTATCCCGTTTTCAATCTCCACTTAAAACCCAAATTTTTCTCTTTTTGATAACCAACCACTGATTTTTTTTTTTTTTTTTTTTTGTATTTTTTATTTCTTCATTTATTTACTTACTTGCTTATTTATTTGTCCATGCACTTATTTTTAACCTCTGTCTTATTTTGCTATCTACTCATTTGTAAAGCTCTCTGGACTGAACTGTCTGTGAACTGTGCTGTGTAAATAAAGTCGCCTGTTTCAGCTGCGCCTGATTGGTCTGCATTAGTTTGCAGCTGTTTGCTCGTCAGCACGGCAGCAGGCTTCCATCGACATACTGGGCTTTACCTGGGGCGTTTCTCAAATCGTGTCGCCTCGTCTGTTCTTGTGTTCTTGTCTGTGCTTGTGTTCTTGCGGACTCGTGAAAACATCATCAGTCGCGATGAGTCCTGTTCCAATTCAAAGTTCGCATCTGACCAAGTTCAAGGTCCAAATTCCCGGATGTGCTCTTGCTCCGCCCCTTTTAGCGAGGATGCATCGGATGGTGACTCATGTGGACTCGGAGCAGCCAGGTATCCCAGCATGCATTTCGCACCAACCAGCGGCGATGGCGGCAACACCGGAGGAGAGAACTCATAACTGCAAAACTCATAAATTAGCCATAAAAATGTGAACGAGGCAGAGTTATAGTAGTAATTATTACATATAATCAATCAAATCAAATCGGGGAAATCAAATATATATCAATAGTGCCTCTCTGAGCTGTAGGCTGTAATTTATTTAAATTAAATTAGCTAAATTAAATGGAATTTATCTATTAAAAAAAAAAAAAAAAACAGGAGGCAGAGTAGTGTTTATAATTTTTTTATTATTATAATAAACATTACAGGATATCTGATTATATTAAATATTGCCAAGACAGATGAAATGGATCTGTTCCGATTGCAGAATGACCGTCCTTTGCTCTCATATTTGATATCATCATTTGCTGTCATACTGTCGCAGCACTCGTTGCAGATGCTTTTGGTCTTATCAAAGTAAAATGCAGCCATTAAAATTCCATTTTATCACAGTTACTGTCTTTTAGGAATTTTAAAATGTTGATGATGAAGATAGCTCTGAAGAACAATATGAAATAATACATTTTCACCAGGTTTATCATCCCTTTAAACCAGTTAAACAAATCTGCCAGTGGGATGAGATAATCCCAGTTGTTTCCAGTGCAGTTTCACTTGTTTCAGGATTTTTTTTTTTTTAGCCGTTTTAAATCTTTGCCAAACTTTGAACTCTGCTGGTCGTCGATTAATTTAACCCTTAACCCAGTTGTTATTTCACATTCAGTGTAAAAAATAATCTTGTTTGTCTTCAAACAAGGTAAAAAATCTACTAGTGGGATGAGATAATCCCACTTATTTCCAATGCAGTTTCACTTTTTTCAGGATTTTTCTGGGAACACGTATAAATGTGTTGAAACGAGGCAGAATAAGGCAGATCAGCCACTGGGATTAAGAAAAAGACCCTTGACTGAAGAAAATTCTGGAAACAAGTCGATCAGCCGAGGAGACAAGTGGGATTATCTCATCCTGCTGGTGGATTTTTTTTTCCTGTTTGAAGAAAAACAGATTTTAAGATTTCACCACTGAATATGAGACTTGGAGATTTTTTGCAGTGTGTGTGTGTGTGTGTGGCCATGGAGATGTTACACTGTGAGCTGAAGGTCTGTCAGATCTTTTACACACGATGAACAGGGAGAAACAGAGCCTGAAGAGGACAGTGAATGCAGCACGCACTCACATGTGCATGTGCACGTATAAATGTGTGTGTGTGTGTATGTGTGTGTGTGTGTGTGTCCGCCCCTTGTTGCACACAGTAATTTCCCGTCTTCAATATCCTATTCTATTTCATTCTCTTCAATTGTGTTCCCTTCAAACTACTCATGCACACACTCTCACACACACACACTCACACACACAGACACACACACACACACACACACACACACAAAGACAGTGTTTCTATGAAGAAAGATGACGCCATTGAAGATGATGACAACTCCCATCTGACATTTACTAACCTTTCAACAGAGAGACGGGACGGAGGAGAGAGAGGAGGGGGGAGGGGCGATGGACAGTTTGGTGTGTGTGTGTGTGTGTGTGTGTGTGTGTGTGTGTGTGTTTTCTCTTGTGCTCATCTCTTCATTAAATGCCTTGTTTCTGTCTGCACCTTTTAGTTTTTCTCATTCATACTCCCAAAATTTCATGAGTCACACTTTTTATTTTATTTTCAACCTTTCTTTTAAATCTTTTAATCTGACAGATGCGTTTGTGTGTGCGTGTGTGTGTGTGCGTGTGTGTGTGTGTGTGTGTGTGTGATGGTGGTTAATTACTAGGGTTGATGCTGTAATTTGGTATAAATGACACGAACATTTTGGCTAATGAGCTCTTTTCCAAAAAAAAAAAAAAAAATGATAAAAGAAATCATTACTTCATATGTAAATGGAGTGAAAAGACAAAGGGGGGAATGAAAGAAGGAAAAAGAGAAGAAGAGAGGAGAAGAAAAGAGGAGTGAAACAGCAAAAAGAGGAGGACTGAACAGAATATCGATCACTGATGAATTTTTTTTATTATTATTTTCAGGATTTTTATATGTCATTTTTTCCATTGATATATGAACACATGAAGTTTTCACACACACACACACACACACACACACACACACCGCCCTGACAGCGCTCCGTCTAAGTGCTGCACTGCCCTTCACTGTCTTCCGTTTGGAAATTATACAAATCATTCACGGGCGATTTCTTTTTCTTTTTTTTTTTTTTTTTTGTACTCGTGGATTTAATCCTAAACAGAACGTCGGCCAATAACGTTTTCGCTTTGCTTCACGACGGCAAACACCGTAAGCTCTCTATCAAACCCGGTGTGTGCCGTGACGGCCGGTCCCAGTTAACAGCCATCACCGGGGATTCCAGCGTGAGCAAAGGGTCAATTGGAAGAGAGGGAGGGAGGGAACGAGAGAAAAATGATGAAGAGTAGAGGACGGCAGAGGGCTTATGTACACACACACACACACACACACACACACACACACACACACACAGAAGATGAATATGATCTGGTGATGAATAATGATACGGCGCTGATTTGGTTGCTAATAGATGAGTGGGGCATGTTGGAGTGCAGATGGTCCATACTAATCAAGACCGAGCAAAGACACACACACACACACACACACACACACACACACACACACACACGGTTAAACAGGTAGGCGTGTGAAACAGGTAGCTTGTCTCTGATTGGCCGAGCCGCTCTTCACGTCAAACCAGATCCAAACCACATCTGGAGTCGCTTTGAAACGCAATCTGATTCTGCAAATACGATTTCGCCGTCTTTACGTCACTGACAACACGAAACGCGACGACGACGCCGGTTCAAAGCGCATCAGAGCGGCTGCTGTTACCATGGATACGCTAATTAATACCAGCCTCCTCTTTTGGTAATTTGTCTAATGCGGAAAAAAGATCGGCGAGTCTCTCAGATCCAGTTGAATGTGTTGCTTCCTCTTTCTCTTTATGAATTAGAGGAGATGATAAGCACCCGCCTTATTCAAATGCATCTGAAGAATAAAAAGAATAAAAATGCGAATATAGAAATAAGATTGGCTCACCTGGTAGAGAACCACCAATCAAAAATTCTGCTGTTCCTGTCTCTCTCTACTGTCTCTGTCAAATAAAGCAGAAATGCCAAATAAAAACCAAAATGAGACTGTTCATCCATCCACTGGGCGGACTGATTAATAGCTGCGCTCCTTTCCTTCAAGAATTAAACTCTGTCTTTTCCATATTAAACAGTGCGTCTGTTCACACTTCTCAAATCCGTCAAATTCCCGACCCTGATGCCTGATTCAGTCTGCCATTGATGGACGCACCTTTATTTTTTTTTTGACATGACACACCCAGAGTTTGTGGGGATTCCCACCGCAGGTCGGACGTTTTCCTGTCCGAAAAGGAAAGACTGAACATCGAAATGCAGAAGAATCAAACCCCGTAAAAAAAACTGCTCATGATGGGATTTTCAAGACAAACTGAAAACGAGGAGGTTCAGAGAGGAAAGTGTCGGCCGTGAGTGTGTTTTGTTGTGTTTCTGATTCCCTCTGCGTGGTTTGAAAGTCTCTTGCTCGCTTGCACAGAGGAAGTCTAGTTCACCTGCCAACTCCCACAGTCACTTCACATTTGTTTTTGTGTGTGTGTTGTAGTTCAGAGGTGTTTGGCCAGGTTAACACGATCATATGCCAAATTACTCATATATCACATATCAAATTCTTCCCAGAGACGGTTTACCTTTGTTCTTCACCCTCTGACTGTGTGGACTTTGAGCACAGCTTGAACGTGTTGCTCTGAACACTGTGAATGCTGAAAGCCTGAAACCACCAGGAACATGTCTACCATAGCCCCAACCTGATGTTTTCTGTTGTTTTACCTCATTGAAGCGCTTTATTCTGCCTTCACACACTCACATACACACCTTCAGCAAGGCTTTCTCTATTGTACACTGTTTATAAATCAATGGAGACACATAGGGGAGAGTGGGGTAATTTGTGCCAAGGGGCAAGTTGTGCCACCCCTGTTATCTAGAAAACCATAGAAGAAGTTGGTCATGTGACCACATATTTTTGGAGAGGCATCCATTTCACTCATCCTGTAAAGAAGGGAGACACATGGCTTGAAAGGTAGAGGTAGAGGTAGATAGGTAAGAACATTTAAGTTCAAAAAACATTTTTTTGCCCTCCAAAGTAAAATTTCCATGATCAAGGTTTTTTGATTGCTGTGTTTGAACAATTATAGAAAACTTTGAAAACAGTTCACACAGGTTTTAGTACTTTAGTAAGCTACACCATGAGTCTATACAGTTAGCATGATGTTAGCTCAAAACAGCTGGGGGATGCATTTTTTTCAAAATGGTGGGCTTGGGGTAATTTGTGCCAAAGGGCTTGGGGTAAGTTGTGCCAGTAGCACAACTTGTGATTATATACTATATATTACTTTATTGTATTTTATTGTTATTGTACATTGTCTTCTTACCTTTGATCACTAAAACTATTCAGATTCAGATGAAGATGATTTGCAGGTGCTCATTTTGGAATTTTTATTTTGTTCTGGGTATGTGTTCATGTGGCGCCAGGCCTTGTTATAGAAAAGTGGCCTGTGATCTTGTTAAAATAATAAATAAATGTTAAATAAATAATTTTGTATTGAATTTGTTTTGCTTTTATATAGCATTATCATTTGTGAGATTAAAATGATCTGTTTTACTTCAATTATCAATGGCACAATTTACCCCAGTGTATTCTCTCTAGTGGCACAATTTACCCCGCACCGGGGGCAAGTTGTGCCACAAAACCACTTTTTTTTCGAAAGCTATATTTCTCAAACAGTTTATATAAGATCCAAAGTGATTGTTCCCAGGGATGCACAACATCCTAAACTATATGTGCATATTTTAGTTGGAGGCATTACTGTAATCCCCTCGCTTTAAAGGCACTTTAAGTAAAAATTGGCACTACTTACCCCACTCTCCCCTAACTCTGAATTTACTCTAACGTTGTGGTCATTTATGTGGTGCAGTACCTTTGGAGAACCCTCCTTCTCTGTCAGGACGTGAATCCGCTGAGCAGTCGCCCGCCTCCTCCCCACGGCGCCGCGCGGCCTCTTTGTACTCGCCGCTCACGTCAGCGGCGAGCGTGACCGCATCACTGACGACTCTATCCACTGTTGGTCTCTGGGCTCGGGACCGTCCTGCTATTTATATCCTCACAGAGAGGGAGGACGCCGCACGAACCCGAGGCCCCGCTCGGTTGTCAAGGTGTGGGAACGTGAGCCGGGGCTGTCACGTCCCAAAACTCATTTAGGTCTCCCACACCTCCAGGAGGCGCTGCGCTGGATTCACCCACATTCAGTCTCATGTTATGGACCAGATAAAGACCTGCAGGTTATGTGCTGAGATGAAGTGTGTGTGTGTGCTAATGCCGTTTTAAGTGCTGCATTCTCTCTTATTAAAAAAAAAACACAGACTTCATTTGATCAAAGTAATGAATTCTTGGCGCTGAATATACACTCGCTCCTCGGGGGAAACATTCATTGTTTTTACAGTTAAGGAACGATATTTTGTGTTCTGTTGGAATGAACGTGGGGGTAGAATTCCCCGTTTTGAAGAATTTGGTTGTTGGTGCAAAAGAGGATTGCAGGGATCCAGAAAGAGCCTCCTCTTGCACCTCAACTCCCCAGGCGAATTCTGGCGAGCGGCCGACTGCTTTCCAGGCTCTTACTGGTACAAATCTTTTCCACGGCACAGAATCTGTCTGTGTAAACTGCAAAAGAACAGCAATAACACACACACACACACACACACAAAGCAAAGGCTTAGTGTAGAAAAGGGGAAAATATCAGCTACCTTAGGACTTGAGTCACATGACTTAGACTCAACTCACAGATTTGAACTTTAGACTCGACAAAATCATGACAGACTTGCGACTCGCCTTCGACTTGAACACAAACGACTTGTGACTTCTCTTGCACTTCAGCCTTTTGACTCACAAAGACTGGACAGCCGACCTTCCCCAAAGCAAACGACTAAAGATTATGCAGTTGACCCGAACCTGCAGGCGTCCGATTGGTTTAAGGAAAACGGAGGAAGTCCCTCTTGACCTCTGCAGGAAATCATCATGTCCCAGATCCACAGCGACACACAGGCCGGCAGCTGGAAGCCCAAATCTGATCAAATCAATCAGCCATATAGGGAGGGAGGGAGGGTGTGTAGGTGTGCATTAGGAAGAACAAGGCAGTGCAGTGTGTGTGTGTGTGTGTGTGTGTGTGTGTGTGTGTGAAGAGAGAAAGAAGAGAAAAGTCAGCTGTGGGAGGAGACAGGAAATAGTCAGATAAACTAAATGCAGAGACTCTGGCATTTCGGGATTTTTTTTTTTTTTTTTGATTCCCAGATTGAATTACAGTTGAAATGAGTTTGAAATGAGTTGAAATGAGCCGTGCTAATGGACCATGTGCAGTGATGTGCACATACTGGGCAGGCAGAGGTAAAGAGCACATTATGACTTGTTTAGGACTTGGGCTTGGACTTGTGACTTGTCTTTCTTGAATTCCAGGACTTGTTACCTGCAAAACAAAGACTTGGTCCCACCTTGGTCAGCTACCATAAAACTTAATTTGGCTTTCTTTTGATTTAAACATCAAAAGCAAATGGCCTGTATTTGGGACCTGCCTTTATTTATTTTTGTGCAAAATTTTTCTTCAGCAAATACTAGAAAAAAATAATGAAAATATACTATAAAATTAATGCTATTTTTTTTTTTTTTTTTTTAAATCTCTCTAAGCCTCTCGAGTCCAGATTTTTCTTGCTCTCCTCTGTTTCACTTTATTAAACATTAGACCCAAACTCTGGAAGCATGTGACTGTCATGCATGACCTGGCTGGAATAATGACATAATCTGAGCTCAGCAGAGTTTGGTTTGGGAATTAGAAGCTCTAAATCTAGAAGGAATTCCCTTCGAGTGACTCTTGAATTGGGAGTCGGCTTTTAATTGAAGTTTCCCAGCGGTTCAGGTGTTGTGATTGTCCTTAATTTGAACTGCAAAGGAGCAAATAATTATCTGCCAATCATAATGTTCATTTTAATTTTATATTAGATGCATACTTGATATCTCATATGTACTTGCCTCACATGAAGCATCATGAAGTCCCACTAATGTACTAATTTAGTGTCACTTTTTAATTTTTTTTTAACTATAGCAGTATTATACATTCATACTGTGCGGTACAGCTGATACTTCTGACCAATGAGACGTGGCCTCATTTATAATAATGATAATAATCATTTATAATAATGTGTAAACTTCAAACTAAAAGGTTACACACATAGAAAACAAGAACGATGCATATAGGAAAATTAATTAATTAATAAATGAATGAAAAATTGAATTAAATCCCCGCCAATGTAATTATGTGCTGTTGACCAAGCCTCAAGTCGTGTCCTGTTAACGCCCACAGTCGTTCATTAATAGTTAATTCATGCCCTCCACGGTTATTGATTAAGTGCATTTTGACAGTTTCTCATTGAGACTCAACAGGATGCGGCACTGGAACTATCTGAGATCAGGATAAATATTTAATTTATGGTAATCATCTTGCATCATGTGTGTACTCGGATACTGTAATACAGTAGGCATCTGTTTATAGTAACACATGCACGCACACACACACACAAGCACACGCTCATTGGGGATGTGGTGGCTATGCCTGAGTGCCGCTCCTCAGTTTTACTGCTTTAATAATCAGTTTTAATGAGCGTCTCTGTGTTATTCCCCTCAGCATGAGTCTCTCTCTCTGCATCTGTCTCTCCTCCTTCTCAGCCTCCTATTTTCCTCACACACGTCATTTGTCTCTGTCTCTCTATGTCTCTCTCTCTCTCACTCACACACACACACACATGCACACACAGACACACACACACGCACACACACACACAGCCTTTCCATTTTTCCCTCCGTCTTCCTCTCTGCTCCACCCACCACAGGCCCCTCTATTCCCTTTAGTTTGAAGCTCAATTAATGCCCTGTTCCATATCTGCTGTACTCAAACACCCCATGGGTCTCCACCTACCACACACACACACACAGTGTACCACACACACTCACACACACACACACCGAGAGACCACACACTGTGATATTGTGTTATATTTGTCAGTTCAAATTAATCTCTGCTAATTTTGTACTCATAAAAATATGTGTCTGTGTGTGTGCATCTGTGTTTGTGCTTTAAAGTAGAAAAATTAATCATCTTAACCTTTTCACGTGTGTGTTTGGAGTTTGCCAGCCACACCCACAGCGTGTCTTTTTTTTTTTTTTTTTTTTTTTTTTTTTTTGCCGGGTGTGTTTGTCTCGTGTCGTCTCGTCACAGCTGGAAACGCCTCGGCATCCCATCACGCTCTCTCCGCGTGTGTGTTCGGTTCGCTCTCCGCTCGCACAGCAACAACACACACATTTCCTCTTTTGCCAACAAGGAAACGTGGAGGAAGCATCGTGCAGCGTGCCAGGCACATTTCCAGGGAGCAGCGGAGCATCTCGGAGATGTGTGTGTTCGGAAATATGCAGATGACGTGCCAGTTTATGTTGATCTGCAAAAACTGGATGTTTCTTTTTCGGGAATGTTGCTGCTGCCGCTGACGCACACAGAGCTGCAGCTGAATGACGATCACTGTCTTCAAAACATCTCACAGGCATTCATGGTAAATTTTGAGACACACACACAAAAGAACCTGTTGTCCCTCTCTTGTCTTGTCAGATTTTAGCGAATCTCGGGTATTAATTTCACTAAAACCTGTTTTTCTCCCTCTCAAGGCAAAGATGAGAAGCTGAGTCATTCTAGGTTCTGTTTTCATGACGTGGCTCAAATGCACCTTCATGCATGCCCTGCTCAGATCGATCTGTTTCAACCAATCAGCATGAAGCCCTCATATGGATCAGGTGTGCAAGAGTAGAGCTGGAACAAAAACCTGCGGGGCCGGGGAGTCTTGAGGACCGGGTTGGGAACCACTGACTTAATAATTAATCCACAATAAATTACAGGGAATCAGGTAAAGTAATGGTTATACATTTTTAGCGTGCAACAAGGTTGACCATGTTTGCATGTGATTATTGTGCAAATCATCGTGTTTGCAGGCCGAAGCCAACAAATGCAGGCAGGGCGGCCAACACAGAACAGGAAACTGGACACATCATCATGTCATATGTCATTACCAAAGATCGGTTAAATCACTCACGGATTAGTTTATGTGATACAAGGATAAATCAGGATTTATTAAACGTTTCAGTGGTTTGAAAAAATGCACTGTTTTATAATTTGTAGCCCCATTAAAAGTCCATTTTCATGATATACACTGTCTTTTGTCCACCGCAAACTTCACTTCCAGTTTCACATTGAAAGTGAAAATGTCAAGCTGTCGTGTACATAGATCAGAAGTACAATATTTATTTTACAGAAATATGACTTGTCATATTTCATATGACAAGTCATATTTCTGTAAAACAATATGACAATATAACTTACTTGTCATATGAAATATGACAAGTAAGTTATTTAAGATGAAGCTAGCACAAACCCCTAACTGCCAGTTATGCACTCAGAAACTACCGGCATGTTTCTTCATATGGTTTGGGAATGTCCTGCCATCTCTCTTTTTTTTCTCTTTTTTTTTTATTTTTATTTTTTACAGTATGTTTTATTTTATTTATTTTATTTTTTAGGCTGTCTAATCCTGTTACCATGTTACCTATTTGATGGACGGGACCTTAGGGGTGGTGGGAGGGATTTGTAAGGGTATGTGTTTGTCATTGTGATTGTCTTATATCTGTATGGTTGTTTGTTGTGTGTTCTTTGTGTTATAATTTACAAAATAAAGAAAAAATTGATCCAAAAAAAAAAAGAAAGAAAGAAATATGACCCATAAGTTGACGGCAAAAAGCAAATCTCTATAAACAGTGTCAATGTAAAAAAAAGCATGTAAAGTGTGACAAGAGCATTGACTTCTGAAACCCGTGTGAAAGGTCACATGTTGTGCCTGATCGTTTTTATTGTCTTTTATGGATCTGTGAACACCAGCTAAGACTGTGAGCTGCATTAGAAAGTCAGACAGTTAGTACCTGCCCAGCAGGGGGCATATTCCTTGGATTGCAGCGGATTTGGGTCAGCGGGTCAAAAGTTATTAAAGTGGATCTACCAAAAGAACTGGAGGGTGAAATCCTTTAAAATATTGGTGCAGTTGAATAAGCAGCACTTCACTCACCGTCTGCAGCAGGTAAAAAGACGCTCAAACAAAAGAACGACGCTTTGGGTCACTGCAAATCACACTCGACACCTTTACTTAAACACACTTTCTTCCTCATGGCACAGCTATTTAAAAAAAAAAAGTTAATAAAATAAATGCTGGCAGGGGAAATGGCCTGTAAAAAATTTGAATCCCATCTGAAATCTGATAATTATATGTCACCAAAACAGTGAGCAAACTTGCCCACACACACATACATACACACATTTTGCTGACATCGTGTGAGCAGTGTGTGTGTGTGTGTGTGTGTGTGTGTGTGTGTGTGTGCGTGTGTGTGTGTGTGTGTGACAGAGAGAGATAAACAAAGACAAATAGGGTGAGAGATAATAAACGTCTTATACATATGTATGTGCTTGGGAACATCAGCGTGTGTATGTTCTCACACCAATACAGCGTGTGTGTGTGTGTGTGTGTGTGAGTGTGTGTGAGAGAGATAGTGCATGTCTTTGTCTACACATATTTGTGTGAATGTATTTTTGCTTGCATAAGTGTTTCTGTGTATATGCTGTATGAGAAAGAGACAGAAAGAGTGTATGGAACGGAGGAGTCTGGTGTCAGGTGTGTGTGTGTGTGTGCGTGTGTATGTGTGTGTGTGTGTGCACTTAAAAAAAAGACAGCAATGACGTGGCTGTTAGTTTGCTCAGTTTACCCATTTTAGACTTTTATACACTTTAAAGAAAAATGCAAAAAAAAAAAAAAAAATAATAATAATGTGAACATGAATTTCCAGTTGACTCCTTTAAATTCCTCAGATAATGTTCGTCTAAAAACTGCTGCACAGCGGCTCTTAACTCGTCAGGATTTGATATCTTATTCTACGCACCGAGCAGTGTGTGTTATTTCATTGACATTGCAGCGGTGACATTTGCGTCAATGTGGAAAATATAGGAGGAACTTTCAGATTTTAGCCAAGAAAGGTCAATAAACGCCCGCATGAGTGTGAATTTTTAGTTTTCGCTTTTTTCCATGCATTGTTGGGATTGACAAATATTCAGAGATTATTTAGTTTTGTTTATTGATTATTTAATCCGGGGTGAGGCTGGTTGAGGGGGCCCATGTGCAGTTTTTGAATCTTTTTTTTATTTTATTTTTTAAGGAATGATTTTGCTTCCCGATGTGTTTTCCCGTTCTTCTGAAACGCCACGAGAACATGAAGCTCAGAGTCACTTTGGTGGTCCATATATATATATATATATATATATTGTTCTATTTTTTGGGAGCTATTCTAAAGTGTAAAATGGCTTGGTGATCCTTTAAGGAAAACAACAGAGATGTGAACCCACAGGAGTCAGAGGAGAGGCGGCGCGACGGGCGCTCGGCATCGCGGCTGCAAGCTGCGTCTCTAACGTGAGTGGGAGGGAGCGCGAGATGTGGCGGCTTTGTATGCATCTGTATCAGTTTACAACACACACACACACACACACACACACACGCTCTCTGTGTTGAGTCAGTCTTGTCTGACAGTGTGTGTGTGTGTGTGTGTGGTTTATCACAGTAGGACAAAGCCTCCCTCTCTCCCCCTCTGTCTGTCTCTTCACCTCCTCTCTCTCCCTCCTCTCGCTTTTTCTCAATCTCTCAGCAGTCTTGGCACACCAGGGAGGCACCTGTGGGCAGAGATTGACAGGCAGCTATAGTTACCTGCGTGTTTATGTGTGTGTGTGTGTGTGTGTGTGCGCGTGTGCATGCCAATGTGTGTGTCACATTGTTCCCCCTCCTCTTCCTCCCATTCCACCTGCATTGCAGCAAACGGTGCATCTTGTACAGTACAATATTAAAGCAGAGCTGCTCGGAGGGGGAAAAGAGGAAGAGACAGCCTGTTTTGTGTTGTTGTTTTTTTTAGGAGGGGGGGGGGGTTTGTTTGTTTGTTTGTTTGTTTGTTTGCACAAGAGGTTTTCAGAAAAGAGATGTCACACTAAAGACTGCAAAAAGTTAAATTTTAGACAAATAAAATCCCCAGAGGTGGAGTCAAACATCCAAATCAAAAATCAAAATCAAAATCAACCAACATATTTTAGATTTAAGATATTTTCTAAGATATATTCTAAAAAAAAAAATAAAAAAAAAATAGATAAATGATGTGAATTATAGTGATTTGAAGTCATAATATTCATACTCACCTCTCTCCCAGCAGCTCTAAATACAGAACCAGAGCAGATGATTTCTCGCCTTGGTGGTAAAACTAATAAAAATGTATTGTAATGTGAAGGGTGGAGTTTATATTCTACAGTTAGAGCGTCTTTCCTGTTGATGACCCGACTGGTTCACTCATTAATGTTTGAATAATAATAATAATAATGATAATAATGATAATAAATTTTATTTGTGCTTTATGTCAAACAAATGATCTCAAAGTGCTTACAGTGCATTGAACTGAAGATGCCTCACGATGCATTGCAGAAAAACAGTTAACTTTATAATAAACTCTAATTTTCTCACCTCAAAATTCCCTCAACGCCCCCCCCTGCTGTGTCTTAAATGCAAAAGAAGACCAGTCACGGGGCTACCGCTTATAACAGCAGGGAATATTTCTGCTAGCTTTGGATTTCACATTTAACATGAAGCCGACAGTGAAATCTGGCAGAAACCGGAGGAAATCGCGCTCGGCTAAACGGGACAGGTGAGGTAAAACACGTTGAACACGCAGATTCCTCGGTGTGGATGCATGTATGATCAAATAAATAAATAAATAAATAAAAACCACTCTTTGATGAAAATAAAAGCAGAAAGATAACAGAGCCTCCTCGCTTCTTTTCAGGTTCGTTTTTTTGTGATTTGTCGTGTTTGTAGCGGCTGACAGGCGGCCGGGAGGCTTCAGATCCGCTGATGTCAGAGCAGATTTCAGAAGACACTGCGAGCTCTCTGGACAGTGGAAACGCTTTCCTGAGGCAAATCAGCTGCAGTGTGTGTGTGTGTGTGTGTGTGTGTGTGCTCGTACACTTGAGTCTGTGTGTGTATGTAATATATGCATGCTAAGAATGAAAGGCAGAGTGGCCGTAGTGCATAGATGCCATGACATGACAGTGTGTGTACACTGTATGTGTGTGTGTGTGTGTGTGTGACTGAGATGAATGACAGCATGTTTCATAAGCTACTGTACTTAATTTTTTAATTTTATTTCTATTATTCTGTAAAGCCCTGTGAGTTGCCTCTGTGTATGAAATGTGCTCTAATAAAAAACATCTTGTGCATGCTTGAGCATATTTATATCAGATTTTTGGCTGTTTTCACGTGTTATTATGAACCCCACCAGAGTTATGGGCAGGATATGCCCACGAGCACGGTGTTTAGTCAGATGTTTTGTTGGCCTGTTGTCCATTCAATAAAAACAGTTTTGATATGAGCCCTCACTCGACCGTAAACCCGAGGCCTGCAGATCTGAAACCTCTTCTCCGCTCGCTCCCCACATCAAAACATCACCCACAACCTCAGGTGACACTTTAATGACCTCCGACCTCCGTCCCGCTCCCCCGAAGTGGCGCCGTCAGCAGCCTCTCCGTTCAGCTTTTACACAAAGTAACATCAGGAGCGTCATTATCACACACGCTTCCACGTTTTCAGTTTACTCTCAGCTGTGTTTGAATGGAGTTTGTATCATGAATATTATAGAGATTATCATAGCCACTCACTGTTTTTTAAAGAAATGGAGCTGTTGTAGTTCTCACAGTTATGAACACATTTAGTTATCAGGCCCTTCAATAAAAGATAGGTAGATAGATAGATAGATAGGTATACTTTATTGATCCCAGACTGGGAAATTCACATGCATCATCAATAAAAACAAAACAAAAAACAAAAAAATTAAAAATTAAAATTAAAAGTATATACAATAGAGACTAAATATGCGAAATATATACACTAAAGACAATAAGGGCTAAGTATATACAATAAAGTAGCCTGAGAATATGAGATGTTTAAGTGTTGAAATGTAAGAAATGTAAGATATACTGATGAAAATAATAAATATGAAAAATGAAAAATACAGATAGTAAAAACAGACGATTGGTGTCTTTTTGAAAGGACGAGCCCCTTGGAAACGCCATTTTCCAAGATAATCTCTGTCTTGTCTGACACCATCTTTGATTAGAGAGTTTTGTGGGCTGAGCAGAGGAGGAGAAGAAGAAGAAGAAGAAGAAGAAGAAGAAGAAGAAGAAGACGGGTCGAAACTTGATCCTGCTACGAGGAGCTGCTCAAAGTCGTGCCCTGTGGCAGCTGAACCAAACCGACTCCAGGCCTCGTCGCCAGGAAGGAATGCCGGCCTTTTACGCCCCTGCAAACCAGGGATACATTGAGATGTCACGTTTCATGACGTAGCGAGCCGCGACCCACAAGGCTTTGCTTCGGCAGACCTTGGTTCGAGTCCCGTCTCAAGATACAGCTTTGTTTGTTTTCTCGCTCCTTCCTCTCGCCTTTTCTCAATCTCTCAGCAATCCTGGCACAGCAGGGAGGCACCTGTGGGCAGAGAGTGGCAGGCAGCTCTACTTACCTGCATGTTTATGTGTGTGTGTGTGTGTGTGTGTGTGTGTCACATTGTTCCCCCTCCTCTTCCTCCCATTCCACCTGCATTGCAGCAAACATTGCATCTTGTACAGCACAATATTAAAGCAGGGCAAAGAGGAAGAGACGGCCTGTTTTTCTGTTTGTTTTTTGTTTGTTTTGTTTTATTTTGTGAACTATATAATGTTAACAGCAGCTAACTAATATTAGCAACAATGACTTTTCCTAGCCTTACCCAAGTAGCCTTGGTGGGTAAAGTGGCTAGCGAGCTAACGTCAGCAGTTGTGACGTTGACACAGGCTCCACCATGTTGGCTCTAAGTGTAAATGTTCAAGTGCAACACATTTTTGGTTCAGAAATATTTCACAAAATCGCCTAGTAACCCTCTAATAAAAACTGTCTTTTGTGTGTTTCTTTCATACAAAGGTCCAGAGGCGGTCCTGGCTAGTTTTGCGCCCTGGGCGAACCGTCCAACAGTCATTGATTGGATGAGAGTAACACACCGGAGGAGCACGGCTTCGGATTGGTAGATTGTTATGTCAGTCATTACTCTACAAAGTAGGTCAATTTGCGCCTTTTTTGATGCAGGACTGCCAGGTTGTCTACTATTCTACAATATAAACTCATTCTATAGTTAAAAAAAAAAAAAAAAAACTTCTACAACTACTTATGAGATAAAAAATTTAAATTACCAGAAGATGTTGGCTTACTATTGTATGACATATTTACATACAGTGTTGAAATTTCAGGAATACCCCATTATCTGTAATTTAAACGACACTGCAAGTTCGAGCCGTGATTTAATAAATGAGGTATTTGTACATGTGCTGTCTTTGTTATTCTACCATTGAATGAGAGGGAACCTATAGATAGATATTTTTTTTTCAAAGGTGTAACCCATCACTTGTTTATTGTAGTAGTTATGTGCTGTAATATATTAACTAGTTGTGAAAAGGAGGCAACTTTAGATAAGGGAACATGTGTTGGTTAATAAGTGTTTAACTATTAGTGAATTAGTAACGATAAAGATGTCACTTTAGTATGGGGAACATATCCTAAGTAACAAAGACTTAATTTAGAGTTATTTGGACAGTGTTAACATTTGTAGTTTTGTGTTTTATTATGTAAGAACAGACCATATTCATTAAGTGGTATTAAGGGAGAATAACTAGCTTATAAAGTCCATACTAAGCAAAGCATGATGTGATCGTAATTCATATTCAACAACTTCCTTACTTACTACCAATAAGCAATAATTCTGAGGTTATTGGGGGAAAACTCTTAGTTAATGGCTTACTGGTTGTATAATAAGGCCTTGCGGAATAAAGCATTAATAAGTACTTAATAATGACTAATTAAGAGCCAATATGTTACTAATTTGCATGCTAATAAGCAACGAATTAATGGCGAATAGGTGTACGTTAAAATAAAGTGTTACCTAAGATTCATAATAACGCAATTGTCAAGGTCTTACTTTCACCTCTGATTTATTAGTACAATAATGTTTCTGAACTGTGGGGCTGCAACTGGTGATTGCTGCATCGTTGAGCTCTCTGGAATATTCTTCATCATTTGGTAAAGTGTCAGGAATCATGACAAAGTCTCACGGGAAGTTAGGAGAACCCAAAGCGATCTGAGTCTCCAAATCGCTTCCTCTTAACGATCACAAGGAATTCTATGCACTTTTCATATTTCGAGTTTATCATTAGTAACATTAATTATTAAGGGTGTGGGACTCTCATGACTTAATTCCGATTATTGGGTGTCCAATTTGATTTAAAATCGATTTTTGATTCGGAATGATTCCCGATTATAAACTGATAATCTTCTGAATAAATGGAAAGGAGGCACTATTTTTGTGTCCCTTTTTTTCTTTTTCTTTTTTTTTTTTTAACTACCCCTATTAATTATTGATTAGCTTTATTCCTAATTCTCTACCTTGTGCTCTTAAATTGTTTCTCAATGCCTTTGCTTTTTTAAATTATTTTTATTATTAATATTAATTTCCTCTATTTTTTTCTTGCTTGTTGTTTTGTTATTTTACCTCCCTGTGCCTCTGTATTATTCACTCATGCTCCCTTTGTTATTGAAATTGGAAAATGAAAATAAAATTTTGATTGGGAAAAAAAATGATAGGTTCAGATGCAGGAAACGTCACTGTGCGACACATTTGGTGCGTTTGGTGCTGGCCGGACGAACACAGAACCAAAGGCGGTTGAAAGTTCTTGCCTTCTCTGCCTCCGTCTCGGAGCGATGTGTTGTCGTGGTGGAAGAGCTAAATCTTCCCAGCATGTTGAGGCGCCTGTCATGAGGGTGATCATAAAGAATGTCAGACTGTCCGGCAGGCTAAAGGTCAGCTCAAACCCAATCCTCTCGCTCTGTCTGGACGGGAAGTGAGATTGATAGAAGGAAATTTAGTCAATGTGGAGTCGTCTTGTGGTCCGGAGGCTTATTAAAACATTCTCGTGCTCTTGTCAAATCAAGACCAGAAGGAGGACTCAGAAATACAAAGCGTGTTTTCCATTTGGCCTTTTTTTTTTTTCTTTTTTTCCATTGACCACATGCACACAAGAAACCAGATCAATGTGAGTAACCAGGTTAAGGTGGGAAATTCAACTTTCACCCATAAGCATGACCTTTTCCTAACCTTAACCAAGCAGTTTTGGTGTCTAACAAAGCCGACAAAGCAAATGAAAGCGAGTACAGTAGCCAAATGTCATGGTTCATGGAGTTTTCCCTTGGTCTGTTGTGTGCCTTGTGTTTCTCCCAGTGTTTCCTTGTGTGTTTGGTGTCCTGTCCTCGTTCCCACACCATCCTGCCCCGAATCAGACTCCTCAGCCCTGACTGCTCTGTTCCCTCCCCAGGGTTTCCCTCAGCCGACCGTCTATGCTCTCTCGTGTCCCAGCCTCTTCCAAGGGTGTGCCTTGTTTCCTCATTACTTTCTACTGTATTTAGGTCTTGTTTTCTGTTCCGTTTTTTTGTCTGGTCGTTGTGTGTTATGCTTGTCCTAGTGATCCATAGTTTCCTGAGTGTGCTATTAAATGTTTTCTTCAATGCCACCTGCCTACACAAAACACGAACAAGTTAATTTAATTTTGGCTGGCGTTCATGCATGCACAAACTTTCGCTTCCATTGGCACAAGCTCAACCACTTTGGCTTAAAAGTCTAAATTTTTATATGCAATGTGTTGTCGGTTCAGAAACATAGACATTTAAATGGTAACATGTTACTCAGGTGACTGGGTTGCTACAAGATGCACAATTGAGGTCAAACATTTGCAAATCGAGGTGTGTCCCTCTTCACCTTGTGAGAGATGGATTATTATCCTTAGTAAGGAGATCAGAGTGCAGTGAAGTATGATATTAAAGCAGAAACACACTGAAAATGACTGACTTTAGGAAAACATTTTCAGACATGTTCAAGTACACAAAAGGTCCACTCAGCTACAGCGATGTGAATAATTGTAATTATCAGGTAACCGTCATGAGCGGGGTGATTTGTTGGCACACGGAGGCTCTCAAATCCCCTCTTGGCTCGTGATCAGAGTGAATGTCAGAGGAAGCAGCGGGGTAAAGGTCCCTTCACATCCAATCCTCCCACTGTCTGAGGGGGAATTGAGATCGATTGCGGATGAAGCCATCAAGTCACACGTTTACATGTTACATGCTGCTTTGCTGCCAGGCCCCTTTTATCTGTTCAGGTTTACCGAGCAGCTCTGGCAGATTTTCATACCCAGCACACACTGATACAGTATGGACACTAACGGAAATCGCATATTCAAGAGCACGCCTCCTTACAGACTTCACACAGATTTGGATGACATGTTGGTTGACTTCTTCATTTAGACTTTCTTCAAAACAATTTTATGTTTGACACCAAAACCAAAGCTGCAGGACAGTGTCTTGCGGAGACAGAAGACGGAGAAGACGGAAGAAAAAGCCTGAGGTCATGAGCTGGAAACAAATGTTTGGAGTTCATTTTATAGTCGAAAGCATTCAGCAACCCTTGCATTGAATTTTGGGGTGCCACACTCACCACTGGGACAGGGCGTTTTGTGCAGAACATCATAAAATAATTCAAAATTTTTGGCATAAAATTTATACCATGCAAATCGAGGGTTATCAACCGTCCTATAAAAAAACTGGTTCATTAACGGCCGACTGTGCAGTGTGTGTGAGTGTGTGTGTGTGTTCGCGCCATGAGTAATGATTAGAGATACACCGATTGTAAATTTTTGGGGCGATCCCGATATCCGATTTTTTCCGACTTGCCGATTCCAATTTTTGACAGATTCCAGTTATCTTTTTAACAACTAATAATTCAGAGCATACAAATATATGTATTTTTTAACTTGTCTTTAATGAGAAATTCCCAAATCTTCTCATTTTCAACAGGTCGCACAACAGAACAACAGAATAATAACGCAAGGCACCAATTCTCAGTTATGAAATAACTGTGAAAATTCACGTCTAAAAATTTAAAATTGCACTTGGTTACAGAACAAGCCTTTTATTTTAACCCTTCAAATGAAAATGAAGTGCAGTATTTGTACCTTTCCAAAGTCAAAGTGCCAACAGTAAAAAATTAGTGGAGGCCGGCAGAGAATAGCAGCAAAGGCAGTCGTCTTTGTAAGCAATATGGCATCACCATAGCAACATATCTACATGCGTGTTTTGTTTTGCCGTCGGACTCCCGCGCCGTCGTCTGCCGGCCAATGGGGCAAAAAAAATCGTCCGATTCCGAGCACAGGCCGATTGATCGGTGCATCTCTGGTAATGATGTGTATGTTATATTTCTTTTGGATTTTGTATTAGTGGTGATGTTCCTCTGCAGTACCGCCGTCTGGGCTGCAGCGTCTCCTCTCTCCTCTTGTAAACTAGTAAATCCATGAAGTTTGAAATGACGGACAGCTTATAGGTTGCAAAATGTAAACAAATTCAGCGTCAAAAATCACTATGAGACACTTTTTAACCTCTAAAACATGTCAAATAGCACCGGTCCACCAACAGAGGTGCTCTTTACATTTAAGTGTAAAATACCCATCATGCCTGTTACCTTCCAGTCATCAAGCAGTCCCACAGAATGCAGAGACGTCCTGGAATCTGAAGCTCAGACAGGCACAGCGGGCCCGACGGAGACGGCAGACACGGCCGAACCTGAGGTCAATATGGGCAGACCTTGAAGAATCTGAATTATGGAAGAGGCTGCAGCTTCTCTGCGTTTTCTCAAAGCGTGTGACAGACTGTGTACAACTTTCACATGCACATAAATGTTTCACTCGTAGCATTTTTTGATCTAAATTGCATTTCTGAACACAGAATCTACGGCCAAGGCCACTAGAGGGTCCTGGCGATTGATAACAGGGCAGCAGAAACTTGCCGCCAGTCAGAAACAAATAGCGAGAGGTGAATTCGCAAAAGGAATCGTGTGGCTCCTGCGGCCACTAAACCCACGAAAATAAGAGCAAAAACAAAAAACAAAAAAAAACATGATTCACAGAGCGCCTGCAGAGCGGTGAGCCTGACCCCGCCGCCTGGCAAACAGCGCCACGGTGCGCCTTCGCTGTTTGTGCAGATTGAAATTTGGTAATACGTGGTGCAAATGAGCCACGCTGCACCAGAAGGATCACGATAGCTGTGACGGTAGCATGAAGGAGAATTTGACATTTTGATTTTGATTCACTTCACAAACAAGAGCAATGAATAAGCAATAAGATAAATCAACAACACCAGACGATCAATAAAAGCCACAATGAAGCGCAAATAGAGTTGAAACACTCATACAATGGTAAATAGGTAATAGTAATAAAAATAAACAGGGTAAAAACACTCAGTTCAAGAAGCGCCTAATAAGGACCATGGAGCTCAATTTTTTTTTTTTTAATTAAATATTGTTTAATGTTACAATGACAGCTGTAAGAAATAATTTATTGTGTTTGAGGAAACTATGACAGTTGCTTTGACACACAGGCCTGTGTCAGTTCCCCACAGGCCTGTTAATTTTTTTTATTTTTTATGTGTGCGTGTGTGTGTGTGAGGCATCGTTTGTTGGACCTCCGCCAACTTGTGCGGCTCTGAAAGACCGAAATTCCTCAAATGGCGCCATCTCGCCTTCTGCAGCCAGGAGGTGTGCGCTCCAATTTTCCTCCGGTCACATTTAAATTCCTTTTCCCGACGTTTTAAGGAATCCCTCTGCACGTTGCCGCCCGGTCAGCACTTCTGGTTCGCCGTCTGACAGTTTCATTTTTCTTTTCCTCTTTTTCCTTCCTCCATGCACAAAGGCAGCGATTACAGACTCAGAGGCACGACGAGGGCAGACTGCACTCGGCGGCTAGACTGCGTGACCGTGTTTATGCTGTAATATAATTAACACATAATTACAGCTCCAAACGATGCACAAAGGCGTCATTATCCATCCTCTGTGAGTTCCTCCCCCCGGATGTCTTCTAGTTTTGACCTCTTTTGCTCGATAACTGTAAACGTGAATTTTCCGCTGAGAAGGACGTGGTGGGTTTTGTTCAGTTGCGGCTGCATGTCTTTGCTCCTCTAATATATTCCACACACACACACACACACACACACACACACACACACACACACACTTATGCACACACCGTGTACAGTAGGAAGACAGGTTGTCATGTCGTCCCTGCGGTCGGACAGACAAGGTCATAAAAACGTCCTCAGCCTCCGCTCACTTCCTCTACTTCCCATTTTCCTTCCTCTCCATTTGCCTCATTTCCATTCTCTTTTTCCTTCGCCGTCTTTTTCATCATGTCTCCTCTCTTCTTTCCTGTTCCCTTTTTCATTTTTGACTCCTTAACTTTTTCATCGGTCATTTTCTCCCCAGATGTTTATTTCTGTCTCTCTCCCTGCGTCCTCCTCCTCCCTTCTTCCCTCCTCGTTTGGCTGCCATCACCTTCTCTCACCTGCTTTCTGCTGCTCCTCTTTCTGTCTTTCTCTCTCTCTTTCTCTATTTTCCAGATCAAATAAAGTGATGTTACGATGCCAAAGTGATCATTTTCTTCCACCTGCGCCTGTGCCGTGGTGATTTTTGTGGCTTGTTCCTCCTCAGACTCGGACGCAGACGCTCTGCTCTGTTTTTGTCGTTTTAATTGGCGAATGTAAACTCGTGTGGATTTTTCCAAATCCCATAAAGCCCTGTTTCCTCAAAACAGTAGACACTTTTACATCAAATAAAAAAAAAATAAATAATAACTAAGGCGATGCATATGGCAGAATCAGTGCCAGTCGTCTGCAGCTGCTTGTAGGACTTACCAAGGCCTTGTCTCTCTCTTGGCTGATTGAATTCCTGCAGCAGCAGCGGCACGTCGTCCATCTGCAGGCCCCGATTTTAAAGAAATCTGCTGCAAATCGCACCAGGCTCTGGCAAAAATATATATGCATGCACTCCTGTGGTTTTGTACGCACATGGTTTGATATGGTAATAAGCAAAGACGGTGCATACATATGAAGATGATGTCGTGTGATGACCCCTCCCCCCTGGATTCTGTGTGTTTGCCTTTGTTTATCGTTGTAGGAGGCCTGCAGTTGGGAGTGGCAGAGGTTGGGCCAGGTGAATGAGCCACACCTGCACCTGTTTCCATTAATTGCTGCTCATTGACTGTGTTTACATGGTCTTTAGTATCCCGGTTTTGAGGCTTACCCCGGCTTTTTGTTATTCATATCCCTGTATACATGATAAATACCCGTTTTCTGATCACTGCATCCTCTCTGCGCAGGCGCGTGTTACGTCTTTTACGTCTTTTATTTACAACAGATTGAGCGGGAAGTGCGGTGTATTTATTATATTTAGAAGTAAGCCAAACATGAGACCTCTGAGGCTTCTAGCGGGCTTAGCGTTTGTAAATACTCAGCGGTGCTTCTTCAATATTTTCCACCGTGACCTAACTTCACGTTCAGCGGTGCGAGGTGGAAAACCAGCGTCACGTAGCTTGTCCGCAACAGGTCGGCATTTCTGTGTCTTCTGCCATCTAAACACGTATGGCGCTTTTCCACGAGCACCTACTCAGCTCCACTCGGCTCGGCTCTACTCGGTACGACCGAAACCGAGGCGAGCCGAGTGGAGCCGAGTGGGTGCTAGCGGAAAAGCGCCAGTAGTTATGTCGAGTTCTTTCATTATTTTCAGGCAAATTTCAGTCTCTTCATCGCTCCAAAAATGGGAAGCTCTTGTTGTCGCCATGTTTCTTGTTTATCTGGTGCGTCACTCTGGCACCTGCGCACACGGTGGGCAGCCGTCAGAAACCGGGATAAGATGTATACATGCTCCAGTATCCCGGCTTCTATCGGAGTACTCCAGGTAGCAAAACCGGGTTTCTTGAAACCGCGATAAGGTCATAACCCGGTTTCTGAATTCGGGATATGGTGTTTACATGCACAAACACAAAAACGGGATACTTAAAAAACCCGATCAAAACCGGGATACTAAAGACCATGTAAACACAGTCAATGGTACAAAAGAGGGCTGACTGGAGCAGTTCTCTCTCTCTCCCTGCAGACAGGATGGTGGGATATTTTTATTTGATGATTTGGGGCTGACATCCTGATTAGTTTTGGTTTACACTGTTAAATTAAATTTATCTCATTTAAGCCTGTAAGAATCTGTGTGGTCTCCCCTATTTTTTGTCTTTTGAGAGCCTGACACATCTTAGCTGACGTCGCCCATCCGGCCGCTGCAGCAGACTACATTAACGCTCCTAACATTACAAAATTAACATTACTCACTTCCTGCTAACTGACACAATGTCCATGTTGAATTATTAAAAATATCAGGTAGAACACATCACTTTTCATTTTATTATTTTCATCTGAGACATATTATAGGTCAGTTCTTGTCCACCCTTTGATTTTGATGTAACTTCAGCGGGCTGACAAGTTAATCATTACTCAGCGATAGCGCTAACACTGATTTTTTTTTTGGTTTTTTTTGTTTCAGTAATATGGAAACATTAAGATTTATCTGGCTCATGTTGCTCTGAGATGTTGGTTAAAGAAAACACCTGCAGGGCAGCGTCCACCATCTGTATGTTTCTTAATGCGATTGGTCGACCGCGCCACCGCTGCACCGATGCATGCGATCGCAAAACCACCAGAAATGTGCTGCATGAAAACACCCCCGTCACACACACACACACACACACACACCTCCCCCCCTCCTCCCCCAGGCTTCCCTTTGCTTCATTTTTCCTGGGCAGCAGGCCGGCTGACAGCGAGCGTGCACGTGGTAACAGGAGAGTGCACGGAGGCGTAAGCCCATTTCCACACTCGACCTTGGTGGTAAAATATGAAACATCTCTGTCTACATCTGCCCCCCCCCCCATCCCACCCCACCCCCACCCCCCTTCCCTTCCCTTCTTTTTGTCCTCTTCCTTTCCTTGTCCCTCCATGTTTTTACCTTCATTCATCTCTTCTTCTGTTTTGCCCTCCTTTTCTCTTTTTTCCGCCTCTTTCTTCTTTTGTTTGTGTTGTCGTCCTCCCCCTCCCCGCCGGCCTCTCCCCAGCCTTCACTTTCTCCCTTCAGCTCCATTCATTTCTCTCTCTCTCTCTCTCTCTCTCTCTCTCTCTCTCTCTCTCCTTGTCAGCCTCCCTGCTTGTTTCTCTGTTCTCTCGCTCTCCGGGTGATCGAGGTGTGTTTTTATAGGAAGTGACAGAGTAAAGAGCTGTATAAAGGTTACAGTGGCTTCCTCTATGACACTGCCATATTACTTATCACACACACTTGCACTTTCTCTTACACACACACACACACACACACACACACACACACACACACACAGAGAGACATATATTTTTTCCCCGGGCACTTCGCTGCACTCTGGGACACCTAATAGCAGGAGTGAGGGATTTTTATTCACTTATTCATTCCCATTTGGCTGCACACACACACACACAAAACACACCACGACAAAATACACACACAACACAGCACAACACACACCACATAGTTGCAGTATGTAATATACCTTCATATAGTCTTTAAGTAATTCAAGTTTTACTTCATTTTGTTTTTAATTAACAGAATTTTGAAGAAATGTTTAATTTATTTTTATCATTAGAGGCTCTCTGTCTTCATTTACTCTAATTAGGTGAAACTATGGTTTTGCAGTAACGCAGCCCAAAATATCTGTGCATTCTTAAAAAAAATCACTTTTAAAGAGTCTTCATTTGGATGACTTCTTCCATTTTATGTCTATGAAAATCATACATTTTTAATCAAATGATGACCTAATGCATACCATAAAGGCTCATACAGTGCATAGTAAACTCTGTCTGTCTCAGTAAAGAGAACAGTTAATGGAAAATAAAAAGACAGAAATAGCACACAAAGGATGAAAATAGCAGACAGAAAGAGAAAAGAGCTGAAGATGTTCCTCTGCTGGTATGTGACTGCAGTAGAAGTAGAAGTACTGTTCCTCTGCTGGTATGTGACTGCAGTAGAAGTAGAAGTACTGTTCCTCTGCTGGTATGTGACTGCAGTAGAAGTAGAAGTACTGTTCCTCTGCTGGTATGTGACTGCAGTAGAAGTAGAGGTACTGTTCCTCTGCTGGTATATGACTGCAGTAGAAGTAGAAGTAGTGCAGTAAAAATCTCCTGCAGTAAAAGTCCAAAGTGTCTCATGTCAAATGTCCTGGCAGTAAAAGTGACTGAGCTCCTTTTTCCAAACAGTAACTGTGTTAGCTGGGATCTTTTCCATGCAGTTGGAAAACGACATGCTTTTAAAGGGGCGTTACGCTCAACTGAAGTGAGGACCCTGTAGACTCAACTGGCAACACGTGGAACAAGTCCACATGGCTCGCTGATATTTTTCCCCTTTTTCCAAATTTATTCCACATGTTTTGGCAGTTGAGTCTAAATAGTCCTCTCTGCTGTTTTTCATGGTGCTGCTTTTATTGTGAAATTTGGAAAATGACAAAAAAACATTGCACCAACAAAGTAGAAGCAGGTCCCTCTTCTTATCTGTGCCTGACTGAGCCTTTTATTGTGAAAGGTTCCACAGGCTGTCAGTGATGGATCTGATTTAAAACGAAGAGAAGGACAAACCTCAAGTTGACGTGAATGTCTGACTTTAAATACTCAAAGCACAAGTACACAAAAAAGCTATTCAGTTGCAGTAAAGTGAGTACATGTATGTTAGTTTCGACCTGCTTACACTGACACTTCCTGTTCAATCAGACACATCGATCCGCTCCGTTTTTATACTGTAAATTTGCACATTGCCCACATCTATGCACATTGTATACATCGATGCACACTGTTTTTTTGGGTTTTTTGCACATTGTTTTTTGCACATTGGGTACTTAGATCTTTAGAGCTCGAGCGTCATCTTTTATTCTTTATTTTTTATCTTTTATTCTTTATTCTTTATTTACTTAATCTTGTACTCTGTGGATCCTGCTGAAAACTGTGAATTTCCTTCGGGATGAATAAAGTATCTATCTATCTATTTATCTATCAAACAGAAACGGCTGCAGTTTCCTGAACCTTTTGTTTGCTGTGATGTCTCTCACTTCCACACCCTGACTTCACTTCCGTTCAAGACTCAGAGCCAGCAGCACCAGGTGTTTATAAGAATAAATTGCTTAATGATGTTTGGATCGGCCCGACCGGACATGCAAACCTTGCGACGAAGACGAGAGTGAGCGGCGAGCGAGCGTATCGGCGAGCAGATCACTAACTTATGACACCACAACACCGTCTTCTCCAAGAGTTAGCTGCTGTTTCTGCTTTCAAATGTGATCACTCCTCGCTGCCACGCCCACAGCTCCTCGAAGGACACCGATTGGTCCGGCCGCGTGGCGTCGTCCAATGAGAGTTCTGGTTTTGGAGTCAGAGTCGGTGTGTGAGAGCCGCCGGCTGGGTGAGGTTTTCACACGGAGGCAGGAGATTCAAAACAGGCAGGGTTGCCAGGTCTGTGAGACAAAAGCAGCCAAACAGCAACTCAAAACCAGCCCAAAACCCGCCCAACCTGGTATAAAAAGGGCCCAAAAATCAGCCCAATACCAGAACTCAAAATATGCCCATAAAAATCCATATATGTTGCTTTTAAAGTCCAACAGCATTGCTATAATTGCAAAATGCACTACAATATCTATAAAATAACACCTTAAACATTAAAGGCAATTTCCCGAAACAGTTCTTTCACCTATTTAATTTACAGTATATCAGAACTTAAAATATAATATGGGATACCTTACTTCAGCTGAGTGGTGCTGATGATGTGATTGGTCATGTGCTGAGTGAGTGGCCTCACACAGCATTGGCTTATTATTTGTCTGTGGAGCAGGTGACATATGTGGATAGTTTATATGCTGATCTGGCCCGGAGTCAGTTTGACAGGATTTGGGTATAAACATTGGTCATTCAAAATATGAATCTTTATTCATGTCTGCCCAAGCCCAACCCGCGGACAAAATTTGTTACCCGCGGCAACAATTAAAAAGTAGCCCAATTTGGCGGAAAAAACGTGGACTTGGCAACCCTGAAAACAGGTTTGGTTGGATATTCAGCACAGCTGTGGGTGAGTGAACGATGCAGAAGGTAGTTATTGGGTGAAGTTCTCCCATAAATAAGGCTGGGCTCCTGCTGAGGTTGGGGTCAGCGTGTGTGTGTGTGTGTGTGTGTGTGTGTGTGTGTGTGTGGAGAGCGAAAACAACTTTTTGTTTTAATGAACCGCTGACATGGGCTTGAACCAGCTGTCTCTGGTGTCAATGCGGCTTTTGCTGTTTTACCGAGATTAAAAGAAACTCGGTGAACAACACAGTGGTGAGGCTGCAAATGCACGCGCGCACACACACACACACACACACACACACACACAGAGAGAGAGAAAGGCATTTAAAGTTGGAGCTGGAGCCCTCTGGCTTCTCTGTGTTAAGACAGTTTTGACTGACAAGAGTACTATCAGATCATTCAACCTGTAAGCGCACACACACACACACACACACACACACACACACACACACACACACACACACACACTGACTGACAGAGCAGCGTGATCACAAAGCCTTCTTAACTACGACAGGCCTCCACATCCACCCATTTCGCCTCAAGCTCTCTCTCTCTCTCTCTCTCTCTCTCTCTCTCTCTCTCTCTCTCTCTCTCTCTCTCTCTCTCTCTGTGTGTGTGTGTGTGTGTTTGTGCACGTGTGTGAATGTGTGAGTGTATTTTGTGCATACTGCTGTGTAGATTCGTTCATGCTAAAACATTTCCATCATGTGGAATAGACAACATGAGTCAAACGATTTGCTTTTCTGGGGATTTAAAGTCACTTCCACGTCCAGATTGTTTATTTGTTTATTTGTTTATTTGCAAGTGATCAGATCGGATTCGCATCGTCCAGACGTCACCAAAACCCATCTGCATGGGTTGCTATGGTAACGACTTAGGCCGTCGGGTCGCGTCACGTCACGTCTCCGTCGAGTTCGACACATTCAAGGACGGAGGAGGCTGATATTAAGTTGAGGTATCCATGGTAACAGCGGACGCCAGCGCGCTCTTGCGTCACGTCGAGCGGATGACGTCACTGTGTGTCGCTTTGAAATCCGACTTGAGCGACCAGAGCGTCCGGACTGAGGGGCGTCTGTAGAAATCACATTTCAGACGTCCAGATGATGTTTTTTTTTCCGATCCACTCTTCAATGTGGATAAAATCCATAATCCTTTCCTTTAGGCCTCGTTCAGACTGCCAGTCCAAATCCGTTTTTTTAAATTTTTTTTAATATCCAGTTATTGACTTCTAGTAATTCTCACATCTCAGTGGAGTGAAGACAGAAGTCAAAAACAATACAAAAAAAAGGGGTGTGAGAAAATGTCGATACACTTGAGTATCATGATATTATGTTTTATCATAATATATCGATTCTCAAAAACACTCATTTTGTCTTAATGTGAGCTCCCGATTCTTTTGTTGAAAGCCCAAGAACAGACCGGAGTCAGTCTTCAATTTTCTGATGCAATATTTATTATGGTCACATATAAAGCAAGGCAGCGCTGGTCTCAGTGTGACAGAGCTCCCGCAGGATCTCAGTCAGAATGAGCCCCGATATCAGGAAATGATACACATTTATGTTCTTGGGCTTGGGCCTGCCCCGTACAGAGGTTGGACTTAAATGCAACCGAGAATAATTGGCCAGTTACCCGACATGGACAGGCCAACCACTGTCCACGCCTTGTTTCCAGAATGTGCTATGCTATGTGTGTGAATGTTGACTGGGCGTGTATCTAATGCAACAGACCTAAATAACAAGATAGAGAAAATACATCTGGCTCCTGCTGTGTCTGTCCTCTGCTTAGCAGCCAAGCTGCCCTGAACTATGTAATACATTGGATAATGCAAGAAACATTGAACTATAAGGCCAATTGGAACATTAATATTCATGTCAAGCGGTGGTTCATTCTTTGCATTGTGTTTCAACCTCTGACAACAACGTAAACTGACCTAAAATTAGATTTTTAAAAATCGCATGACATCACCTCGCTCACACCGTCTCTGTACGCTGCACGGTAACCCCAGAATCGTGATCCGTATCGTATCGCCAGCTTCTTGCCAACACTCAGCCCTGGTTTCTACCTTTGTTTTCCATCCCTTGGCTTGCCTTTCTCTCTCTCTCTCTCTCTCTCTCTCTCTCTCTCTCTTTCTCTCTCTCTCTCTCTCGGCTTCTTCCTTTCATATCTGTTTGTGTTGGTGATCTTCAGCAGTGATATCAGCCCACTCTATAATGAGCTGTGTAACTGTCTCCCTCTGTACCTGTAGAGAATCTGAACTGTGTGTGTGTGTGTGTGTGTGTGTGTGTGTGTGTTCTCTATTCTCCCTCAGTCCTGCTGTCAGTCAGTCTCAGAGGGAGTGATGCCTGTTTGTCAGCCTGTCAGGCAAATCCACACACACACACATACACAATATATATAAGAGACAACAGCAGCAGCACAAGGCCAAGACACGGCTCTGCTTTTCTTCTGGAGAGATTCTGTATCTCTCTCACACACACACACACACACACACACACACAAACACAGGAATGAATCTCACAATATCAAGCATACACATGCATGTATACACCCCCACACACACACATACATGCGTATAATAGACAAAGAGGCACATGTAGCTCTCACACAGCGGCTCTCCCAGGCGGCTTTATGCTGCACGCCTCCGTACACCTTGTTTGTGACGGCCTGTCGAGCGCGCGAGGCCGAGCAGCCGCACGGCAAGGCGTGCACATTGTTTTCCATTCAGGCTGTCAGCTATATTTAATCCAAAGCCACCGTCTTTGAGGGCCCAGATATTTTAGCGTTTAAGGGTCTGCTGGGAATTGGATGCTCGCCTGTGACGGCGCGAGGAGGGTTCTTCAACAAATTGAGTTTTACAGGACGACTAGACTGAAGATATTTTGTTTATGATTTTCTGGGTTTTGAAGTCAATCTTTATTCACATCAAATGTAAAAAGTCGGCTCGCCCCCGGTGTATTAGGCAGATTGGATTGCTTTTGAAGATCAGCCCACCTAAAGTGGAGCAGCCGCTCTCTTGTCTAATTTGTTGTCGGCCGTCGTTCTGTCCCTCCATCCCTCTTTTTCTTTCTTCCTTTCTCTCTTTCTTTCTTTCTTTCTTCCTTCCTTCTCTCTCCATCTCTCTCCTGTCGTCTCCTCTCTATACTAACTAGTGATAATGGATGTAGAGTTATGGTACCGGTAATTGTGTGAAGACGGTGAGTGTGTGTGTGTGTGTGTGTGTGTGTGTGTGTGACGTTGTTTGTGTTTGAGTGATCATGTATTTGTGTCACTGTGCATTATGGGAAGCAGACTCTAATGTGTTTATAATTGACTCCAGCTCCAGCAGACGGGCTCGATGGGCAACAGATGCCACTGCTGCTACTGCCATTGGCTGTGTGTGTGTGTGTGTGTGTGTGTGTGTGTGTGTGTGTGTGTGTGGTACTGATAATGCATTGCATACAGTGCCTTTGCATCTGTGTGTGTGTGTGTGTGTGTATGTGTGTGATCATGCTTGCGCAGACCTGTCAGTTTCATGGTGTGTGTGTGACAAAATAACATTTCCTCAAATACTAATAAGAACAATATCGAAGTATTTTGTCATTTGGAAGTGTGTGTTTGGGTGTGAGCGTGAGGTTTCCAGAGTGCAGAGCTTGATTTGTGTCTCCAAAGCAGATTTCACCACAGAATCGAAGAAAAGGTGTAACCGTAAAAAAGACAAGATGACGGACAAGATCGCTGAGTCCTGCTTTCTCTGGACAAAGTGTTCATTTCACACAGTTTGTAGCAGCCACTTTGACTTAAAAAGCAGGTAAACACATCATTAATGACATGAATTAACACCTGTGCTGACCTGGCTGCGGTGAAAAAGGTGTGTCTTGGCGCTCACCTTCTTCAGGTGCAGCTCACGCCTCACAGCCTGTCAGCGAGAGGAGCTAACCTGCAGACTCAGGTGTGTGCAGCCAAACCCTGCTCCTCCACGGACGAGTGGAAACGCCTCCAGACCAAATAAACACCCAGGAGAGGAGGATTTTTTTTAGCTCAAACCTTTCGGCCTCATGTTAAATGCCCTGTAGGGTAACACAATCGATATTTTTTTTTCTCTGTTACCACAAATTGATGCATAAATGAAATGAAAGTACGGGATGAGCGAAAGGCAGGACAAGACAAAACAAAACGAGACAGATCAGGGCAGGACAAAAACAAAACGCAAAGAAAATGACTCTATGCCGAAAAATAGTTAAGCAAATAATATGCACAATTAACAGCATTTTATAGTTAAATGTGTATGCATGAATGTTGTGTGTGTGTTAGTGTGTGTGTGTGTGTGTGTGTGTGTGTGTGTGTGTGTGTGTGTGTGTGTGTGTGTGTGTGTGTGTGTGCGCGCACATGCTTGTAGAGAATATAATGTCAAGTATACGGGAATATGTAGACAATGAAAATGACATCTTTTATTTATAAATGGTGATATATGTGAGTACTAAATGTGATAACTATAAATACATTAATGAAAAAAGATCATACAGGTACAAGGGAATGAGTACAGTACATAGAATGATAATAATAAAAAATATAATAATAATAATAATAATAATAATAATAATAATAATGATGATAACTAGTATTACAAAAGATGTAAAAGCAATTTACAAAGAAGTTATTCTCATACTCATAACACTAGCTAACATTACTCAGAGTTAAAAGCTGCCAGAGTTATGATGGGAAATAGCTGGTTCGCTTTGTGCTGAAACTATATTCTAACTTTATGGGACAAAAATGAAAAAAAAAAACAAAACAAAACAAAAAAAAGCTGTAGAGCAGGTGTGTGTTCAGTGATCACATTTACACCGTGACAGTCTGGTGATGACATTAAAAAAATAATTGATTTGATAGAATTGGACTGGATCCTGTTCTCTCTTAATACTGAAACAGCTGTTCAAGCCTCTTTTTGTCAAACATTTTCATGTACAATTAAATTAAAATTAGACCTTGTAGCTAAAACTTGTAATTTTTTTTCACCGTCTGAATCTGATATACGCATCGTCTTTTCATCTTTTCATCTTTGCCATTTTGAGTAAAGAGGTTTAATGGTAACGTGACGGTTTTTTACTCGGTAACTCGTCCAGTTTGTGATCGGCTGCAATACAAGCAGGAGAAAGTTGCTGCCGCGGCGATGTGCGTGAACTGTGAAGTACTTTTTTAATCCAATAAAGCAGCTGGTTGGCTTTCAGGACGTCGGCGCGCTCGTGTCTGTTCCCTTTCAAATCAGCAGTAAGCGCCCGAGGAGGGAGGACGGAGCTTTATTAGAGCGCGGCCGCCGACGACAGCAGTGATCCAGTGTTTTAATTACCAACGTCTGGTTAGTCGGCATGGCCCTGCATTTGTTTAACTGCTAATTCATTATCACCCTCAGCACCATGCGCGCTATTAGCAGGCTGTCCCCGCATGTGTGCGTGTGTGTGTGTGTGTTATTGTGCTTATGTCTTGTGTGTATGAATGTGTATGGTTTATGCAAATGCACTGCAAAAAATACCCATCTTAACTCATACAGGCTCGGTTGAACCAGCTTAAACATGAAGAAAAGTTTATTAATTCATCTTGTGGAACCAAACTTGACACCAAATTTAAAAATAACCCGGCTTAAATTGAAACCTACAGTTTGAATTTTGGTTTTATTGACGAGTAAAGCCAGATTAGATTTATTTCTGTTTCAACATGCAAGTTTAAAGACCTAAAATGTTTAAAGACCTAAAATGTGCAGCATGTTTGACGTGAACGGAGCAAAATTAGGGATTAGAGTTCACGAAGGGACAGATTCACGGAGCTAAATTCTTCAACCAGCTCTGTTAAAGACTTTTCTCAGAATTAGAGAAAGTGCCGCCTCTTTGACACACATCAGCTGCAAAATTATTAGAAAAAGAAATTGGTACCTTATAAACTCTATGCACTGTGGCATTTCAAAATAAAATACTCTGTTGGTTTTTGTCATCTTTCTTTGTTTTCTGTCCCGATCCTGAACATGGCATCTGGGTTTAGATTTAAGTGATGCAGCGTGGCTCAAATTAATTTAAAACCCTGATTTAGCCATTTTAAAGCTTTTACTAAACTGCTGAGCTCAGATTAATTTAAAACTCATTGGTGCATCCCAGTCAGCATCGCGCATTCAGTGTTAAAATCATGTTTATCTTCAACCAAAGGTAAAAAATCCACCAGTGAGATGAGATAATCCCACTTGATTCCTGTGCTGTTTCACGTTTAACAAGAATAAATCTCAACTCAACTCAACTCAAACTTTATTTATAGAGCACATTTAAAACAACCGGGGTTGACCAAAGTGCTGTACAGATTAAAAGCAGCACAGATGATAGCAATAATTACAATAAATAAAATAAATACTAAAAATACAAAAATAAAATAAAATAAAATACTAAAAATACATAAACACAGTACTATAAAACAGAATAAAACAAATTAAAATTAAATTAAAAAATTTGCCAATAGTCCACTTAGACTCGATTAAAAGCCAGGGAGAAGAGGTGTGTTTTTAGCGAGGATTTAAAAACCTCAATCGATCCCGCGGAGCGGATGTGCCAGGGCAAATTGTTCCAGAGCCTAGGGGCCGCTGCCACAAAGGCTCGGTCACCTAAGGGTCACCTAAGGGCCCACTCAGTCTCGTTTTGGGTATGATCAGTAACAGCTGATTGGAAGATCTCAGTGTTCTGGCAGGGGCGTGGATATGGAGGAGCTCAGTCAAGTACTGGGGGGCCAGGCCATTGAGAGCTTTAAAAACAAACAACAAAATTTTAAAATCTATTCTAAACGCGACGGGGAGCCAGTGCAGCGAAGCTAGGACAGGGGATATGTGGTCACACTTGCGTTTGCCAGTGAGGAGACGGGCAGCTGCATTTTGTACCAGCTGCAGGCGGTGCAAGAGTGACTGGTCCAGGCCAAAATACAATGGGCTCTAGTTTCCCGGCGCAGGGCGGGGTGGCGCAGTGGAAGTTTGGCTGGCTGGCGCACATCACCAAAACCTCACAATCAGCACAAACGGTGCCAATCTCCTTTGATCTGACATCAGTTGTGACGGGACAGTTGATATGGAGATATATGTATGTATGTGTATGTGAATAGTGTTTTTTTCGGTATTTATTGCATTGTTCATGTGTCTGACATTCCGGAAGCCTGCCTGTGAGGTTTTGGTGACGTGTCCGCACTGCTCGCCGGTCTCCGCTCCCCGCCTGTCTCCTGAGCTCCGCTCCGCCTGCGGCAATAGACCTCCATGTCAGCTGTGTAAACTTTCATTACGCCTTCACGCAGCGCATTTTAAAGGCGAGGACAGGGGCTCATTTGATTGGTTACATGTGAATCGGCTGTGTCAAACCCACTCCACGCCTTCTCTCCTCCCCTCCGCCGGTAGGAGGGACGGCGGAGTACTTGCGCCACCGAGCATGGCGTGCCAAACTTGGAAAATCTGCCTGGCCACACCCAGTTGGTGAAGCGCATCTGCGCTACGCCCCCGCCTCGCCAGGTCTGCGAAACTAGAGCCCAATGAGTTACAGTAATCCAGTCGTGTATTAATAAAAGCATGGATTACAGTCTCAAGATCTTTCCGTGGCAAGTTCCCTTTTACTTTGATAAGATCCTCAAATGGAAAAAACTGCTTTTCACAACTGAGCTAACCTGGTGATCAAATTTCAGCCTGTCATCAAATATTACACCAAGATTTTTCACTGATGACCGTATGTTTGGTGTAAGGGTGTAAATGTGCTGAAACGAGGCAGATCAGCCACCAGGATCAAGAAAATGAGACTTGATTCAAGAAAAATCTGGAAACAAGTTGATTATCTCGTCCCACTGGTGGATTTTTTTTAACTTTTGTGAAGAAAATGAAGATTTTAGAGCTGAACGAGGCCGGACGGTGAGCTGAGACGGGGGTTTTGTCGCGGAGTGTGTTCTGCACGTGTGTGTTTTCCCAGCCAAACGGCCTCCCTCCCGTCGCTCAACATTTCCCATCATGCTTTTCGACCTCAGTGGCTTCCCCTCCCTGTTTCTTCTCCTTCGTCCTCTCTTTCTTGGGCATTCTCTCGTCATGTACGAGCTGCATTTCAACAGAAAAATATTGTTTATGAACCGGGGGGACCTTAACGAGATTTTGTCCCCTCCTTCCGACCTCATTAGTATTGACCTGTCCCTCGCTGATGATGTCACAGGCGGCCCCTGCAAGCTAGCCAATCATCCAGGGACGAAATTGGGTTTCGTCTCAGAAGTATGTGCCTCTGTGTGCTTCCTCTTTTGTTGCATCTGTTCTTTGTCAGCTTTTTTTGTTTTGTTTTGTTTTAATTTTGTTAAAGATTGTTTCCAAAATACACTATACAGACGAGAAAGAGTCATTTAATATGATTTAAATATGATTAATCCATTAATTAACACAATTAAAAACAATCATTTGACAGCCCTATTATATAACAAGAATTATTTGTACATCTACCTATATCTATATAGTGTGTGTGTGTTTGTGTGTGAGTAGCAGTGTGTTACTTGCGCTAGTTGAAGCAGTTTCCAATCTTGCATTATCTCAACGTGTGAATTTAAAGTTTCTCCCATTGTGGAATTATATTCTTAAATTTATATTCTTCTAATATATTCTACATTATTTTCTGCCGATATTTCCGGTCGCCTGTGTAATTGCAGGTTTGACTGGATTGCGTTCTCTGAGGTTGAAAACCTTTGAACAGACATTTGGAAAGTCTCCAGCGTTGCCGCTGAAAGCACCAGAAAGGAAGACGGCAGAGCTCTCGTCGCTGTTTACTCGGAGAAAAAAAAAACATCATTTCCATTCCCTAAAATAAATACCTGAGCAGCTCAAATCTCTCAGCAGGCTTCCGGCTGTTTCCGAGTCCCGGCCCGGTGGGAACGGGGAAGAGAAACGGTGTCACAACCTCTGCGGAAATTATTTTAATACGTCAGACTTGTTGTTTTGCCCCGTCTTTTCATTCATCTATCATTTAGTCACTCTGCCATTCACCCCTTCACTTACTACACTGTTTCTCTTGTTCTTTCTGTGTGTGTGTGTGTGTGTGTGTGTGTGTGTGTGTGTGGAGGTGTTTCTGTCGCAGTTCTCAGATCAGCTCCAACACCCTCACCAGCAGATGTTGAAGCGACAGACCTTGTTTAATTGAAATTTGTGTGTGTGTGTGTATGTGTCAGTGTGTTTGCCTGCATGTCTAAGTGTGTGTGTGTGTGTGTGTATGTGCGTGTGTGTGTCAGCGTATGTGTCCACTCTGCCCCGTTGCTTCCTAATCCGTGAGAAGTTTAATACCATTGAGCTTTGCTGTGTGTTTGTGTATCTGTCCATTTCACGTGTGTGTGTGTGTGTGTGTGTGTGTGTGTGTGTGTGTGTGTGTGTGTGTGTGTGTGTCTAATTGATATTCCCATAGAGCCACATGGCCTTTGTGAGTTGTCCGTCTTCCACAACAATGTAAGCAATATTTATAGGAGGAAAAACAATCATACAAACATATTTTTTATGACATGAAACCAGCACATCTGCATGTATTTCTCTGGGAATTACTGAGCAAATTAAACAACTTTCATCAAACTTTATGAACGAAAATAAAACATCAAAAGGCTGTTTTTTATCATCGTCATGTCAGTATCTGTGTTGCTTTACAAGAACCATCTTGTACTTGTTAATTACCATTGTTGGTGTTAAATCTTCAAATCTTCCTTGTAACTCTGTAGCTCTGAACTACCATGGTTGGTATTTAAACTATTTAATATCTGCAGTCATATCTGATATCAATAACTTCATGACTTTAATATTTTGCATCGGCACGTTACATTATAATGCTAATAGGTTTACAAGCACTCGACATTGGCACTTTAACTATGCAATAATAATTTCTACTACCTAACCAGCACTTTTACACTGCACTTTACATGAGGAATGTTTAGGTTGTTTATTTATGTATGTATGGCATCGTGTGGTTTGTGACATGGGCCATATGGCATGTAGAACACACACGTGCCTACTGTTATCAATATCAATATATCAATATATATCTTTATTTGTCCCCAATGGGGCAATTAGTTCCGCAACAAAGGGAGCACACACAACAAAAAATACAAACACACATGACACAGGGAAAAAAATAAAAAAATAAACAAAGATAATAATAATAATAATAATAAAAAAAATAATAATAAATAAATGGTCACTTGAATTTGAGAGATTATCATTACAAATTTAGAGTTAGAGTTAGACTGTGTTCTGTGAAGAAAATAGCGATTAAGTAAAAATAGGGGTGGGCTGCTATTTTTCTTTGTGGATGTCATTTTCTCCTGTTTTTTGGTAAGTGAGGGAGGTTAGTCTTTTGTATGTTATTTTCTCTTTATCTGTTAGGTTATCTCCTGAATATTACTTAGGGTTGTTTTTAAGCATTATTACACGAGAGGGTGTGCTTGACCGTTATTATTGTCACGACAGTGATGCGGCCAGGAACGAGGCGCTTGCGCCGAGTTCCGTTAGCATCGCTGAAGTGACAATAATAACGGTCAAGCGCACCCTCGAGTGTAATAATGCGATTATACAACTATTACCAACAAAATAAAATGTATAATCAAAATGTATTCATACTGTGGGCATTTCGCTGCCAAAATGTAAAAGTTTTTTTTTTGCTAGTAGGCCTATTCTCTCCGTTTCAGTGGAAATCTGAGAGATCTGACGTTAACTAGTCCCTGTCAGCCAGCCAACTTGGACTTACCATGTTTTCTAGACATCGTGATTTCCCAAAACTGAATAAATACCACAGATAGATAGCAAAAAACTGCTCTGATAGCTCAATCATGTTGTTACTAGAATATCCGCTGGGAAAAAATATTTTTTTCATGGACTGATAGTTATACTTCTGCCGACTTCTCAGTCATTTTTAATCTAACAGGTGCCGTGACAGCGACTCAGCAGCATAGCTGATCTTTAGTCTATCTACAACCATCTTATATGAACAGTTAGGCTATATTTAAATATAGGCTACTGCTTTACAGTGTCGGCACCACAACAAACAATCTTTTCATAAACTCACCGGCAGATGTTTTATTTCAGCTGGGGGTGTGTCACTCCAATTTAACGTCAGCTCCGATTAATGTGGCTAAGCAGCAAAAGTAACAGTAGGCCTAAGCAGTCACATTAAGGCTGAACAGAGTTATATAATTTCAACCCCACCTTTCAGGGGCTTTTGCTAATCACCTTTTCAGGCTGTTATCAATTTACCTCTGAAATAAAGACGACAGTTTTCACAGATGTGTTGCTTTATTAAATGTTCACTTCAGTGTACAGATGCAAACAAATTGACAAATTAATTCAATCAATGGCCTAGGCAACTCATAAAGACTAAACAAATTAATAACGATTAATAGGCTAATTAATAACTGATAACATTAACACATTAATAACAAGAAAAAAGCTATAGCCGCACATCTCCGTGGAAAATCTTACAGGTACTGTCCGTGGTGCTGACTCCGCATTTCATTCTCTATTGTAGAAATTAAAGCTCCATAAAATTCACGGAGGATCTGGTTTAGCTCTTCTTTCTTTACGGGTGAGAAATCAGCTGTTTGCCCGGTGTTTTTCAGGTGGTCTTGTAGACATTTGACGGCCCAAGACGTTGACCGGGCCGTACCGGCTTCATTTCCTGACCTCTCCAGCTGATCCAGCTCTTCACTCGTCACTCTCGCGTATCTCTCCTTTTTCTCTTCTGTCTTGTCTTCCCCATTCAGCCGTTTATCCAAACTTAGGTCGACAAATAAATCAAAATTGACAACAAAACGGTCCATCATGCAGACTAACAAAGTTGACAGCGGCTTTTGATGCGGGTTTTCAGTGAAACGTTTCTTGTTGCCATGGAAACCACACAGACTCGGGCAATAACATTGCCGGGCGGAGTAATATTTTCAGTGAAGAGGTTTTTTTCATTTGAGCACGGCTAGCCGTGCTCAATTGCTCATTTGAGCACATTCTAAACATCTGATTGACCAATCAGATTGCTCGGTCGGATCTACGTGTTGTATAATGTTTGTTATTTTGGCCGGAGTCCACCCCGAAGCCTCAGTTAGTACTCTTGCACTGTAAATGGAGTTCACATTTTGTAAATAAACGCATTTTCACTTGTCAGCATTGTGTTGATTAAGGGTTATTCGGCTTGGGAGTAGAGGAAGTTGCACATTCATGTTGTCCCTGGTTTTCCCTAGACGGGGTCATAACAATACTTGTAGTGTTTATATTGTATGTACTGGTATCTGATATGTGCAGGTCTGTTTGTTTTATTGTGTTGATTGTTTTAATGTTTTTGTAAGGACTGCAGATGGAAATTAGCTTCCCTGCTAAATCATCTTTTTATTCTTGTAAATAACTTATGAAAGTGTACACTGTCCTTTATAAATTGAATAAAATAAATAAACATAAAATAAAGTATTACAATATCAGCAACTTAAAGGTCCAGTACAATGTCTCATCATAGTGAAGCAAACTCCTAAATTTCATTTGTAATATACCTTTACAGACGACCTTGTTACAACTGGAAAGTGATTATGATATTTCATGCAACACTTTTGCTCTGTCAGCATCTTTCATTTCAGCTAAACCGCTGCCCTCTGAAGCTGTAACCTGTTGCATGTTCTGCTTAAATGTTATGAGTTATGCATTTTTTTTTTTTTTAATTTTTTTTTTTTTCACCATCACTCACATGGTTTACATATTAAGCTAATAATTCAAAGGCTTCTGGATGAGCAAAATGTTCTGTTGTCAATTCAAACATCATCTGAGCACCTTTGAAACATTATTATAATTATACAGTGTTCAACTTTTAACCGTGTTTGACCTTTAACCTTTAATCTTTTTGACTGATCTCACTCTGTGAATAAGTAAAGAAGCTGCCTGGTGGATCTCTGCACAGAAATAAATGAATAAAGACAAACTGCAACATGGAAACGTCATTAACATGTTTTATGGTGCGTCCAGTGCTGGAGGTGGTGTGTCATTTTTTAAGCGTGGATTTTAAAATTTCTCCGTTTGTAGAGTGGATTTTCTGGTGTGAAATGGCGCTTAAGAAGTGACATGCCGCCCGGCCTGTAGCCACGGAGAACATGTGGCAGGAGGGAGCCGGGGCGACCACTACGGAGGAAGAGGAAGAGGAGGAGGAGGAGGAGGAGGAAGTGAACAGCTTCCTCTCCTGTTGAGCCTGCAGAACAAAATCCACAACAAAAGCAGGTGAACTGAGTGTTTCCCCGCGTGTGACCCTGACCTCCACACTGGAATATGCTGATGTCAGTGGACAAACCTTTGAATTCTCCAGTCCGGCCCGGGAAAAAATGGGGTTGGACTGACAAGTAAAGTAAAAAATAACAGAGCGGACGGACAAAACGAGGAGAAAATGGGAAAGAGTGACGAGGGAAAAAGCAGAAGACAAAAAAATGGGGGAAGAAAGAAAATAGAGGTGGGTCTGAGTGCAGGGACCATTAGCTGTTGTTCTCTGAATGCTACGTTAGCACTTTACATGCACACACACACACACACACACACACACACACACACACACACAGTGCACACTGCAGCCATCTAGGGCTTTTTCAGGATAATATATGGCTGCAGCGAGGACAAGCTGGGGGCTTTACTCTTTGTTTATGGGAGAAATAAAGTGCTGTGTAAACTGCTAACACTGTGTTTGAATGTGTGTGTGTGTGTGAGTGTGAGTGTGTGTGTGTGTGTGTGTGTGTGTGTGTGTGTGAGACAAAGACGATACACTCAGCCGCATGATTGCAGGATGAGCTAACTCGCTAGCAAGCGTTACCATAGTTACCGGTGACGTTTTGACCACCGGTCACAACAACTTGCTGCCACCTGCAAACAATAAAGCCATCAAAATAAAATAAATAAATAATAATAAAAAAAGGGTGCAGTGTCAGCTGATGATGATGATGATAATAATAATAATAATAATAACAATAATGCCAATTAGGAATTATTATATCTATATTATATCATATTTACACTAACACTGACTGAACTTTACATTCACTGTCCCTGCCTAGTTTTTTTTTTTTTTTTTTTTTACAGTATTGGTTTATAGTATAGTATAGTTGTATATGTCTGCAGTTATTTGATGTTTACTGTTTTTTTGGGACCTCAAGTACCTAATTTCCTTCCTCTCATGTACCCCACAGGTTTTGGAATGAAAAACAAATGATCTTTGATCCTTGATTTGTCTGGGAGAGGAAACTTTGACTGTGTTTGGTTTTCAGGTTGGGATTTGGTGGTTTGGTGCTGTGATTACATTGGCTTCAGTTTAGGATTTGTGATTTGATGCCTCTACTTCCTTGTTCTTTTGTTTCCTTTGGTGATGATCATTTGTTTGCTCGATCGTCGGCGTTCGTCGCAACAGAGGGAAAGGACACGGTGCATTCTGGGTGGCTGAACAGGGTCAGCGGGGCGATCTGTGCGGAGATCTGTGCATGGTTTTGGTTTGAGTTACAAGTTTATCGACCAGTCCCAGCACCAGTCCTTTATAATGCTGTCCAGGTGGGCCAGGTGACAGGTGCTGGCTCTCATGTGCATACTGTTGGTGCAGTTTCCCCTGGTCGGCTGTCGCGGCGAAGTAAAGACATGGACCTAGAGAGGGCTGCAAGCTTGCAAGTGTCTGCATATGGCTGCATGAAGAATAGAAACGAGCCTAGGTAGGGAGGCTCGATGTAAATAAGTAAATTATTTTATGCACTTACATGCCAAAGTGCTTCACAAAAGGAAATGAGCAGACATAAAAAAAATCCGGAATAAAAAACAGCTAAAAAACCTAAAAAAAAAAACAAACAGAAAAATAGAAATTACACAAAGGCAAATCTAAACAAATGGGTCTTCATCTGTTTTTTAAAAGCGTCCACAGTTTTAAATCTCACGTCCAGGGGGAGAGAGCTCCAGAGTTCAGGAGCCACAACCTCAGAAGCACCGTCTCATTTAGTTTTGAGTCCAGAATAAGAGAAAACCAGCAGGTCAGACCACGGTGAACCTCCAAACCAGCTGAGGATGAGTACTCTCAGCGTGCATGGGGATCCCTCGGCCTAAAATATGTCTGGTGAGCAGGTAACATGAAGGATTACAGGTTGACATGGTTGAAACCGCTCCTTCCGAGGAACCTGTGGAGAAATGCACAAGAGCCGCTGATTAAAATTGCAGACTGTTGCTCGGCGGTTGTGGAGGATAATCATCTCAAAGAAAAATATGGATGTGAAATCCAAAGTTGTTGAAATAGTTGTCATGACAACAGACTTGGGAAGAGCCACTGTTACAGGCCTTTGAGCCACAAAAACAGCTCCTTCATCACTTCATTACGGGTTGGAAGTTAAAGAGCAAATTGAGGTGGGAGGGGAGGAGGGACATTGTGTGTCTCTGGGTGAGGACGGCAAGTGGGCCAGTCAGGACCAGGGGACCAGGGTGGGCGAGTGCCGCGGTCTGGGCGTCCCTGTGATATTAATAATTTGTGGTTGTTGCTGCAGTTTAATAAAAATGGCCCAGGTGCCTTTTTCACAGGTGAAGCGCGGGAAGGTTATTCATCCTTGAGCCTAAGAAGAGCACTCTAGCTATGCCAAAATAAAAGTCTGCTGTTCTTAAGGCATATGAGCTTATAATAGAGGCTTATCACCAGCATTTCAGCTCTTAGAAGAATGGAAACGGCCAAACATACGCTGAATTTTCCAGGGATCTATTTTATTTTATTATTTTATTTTAATATTTTTATATATTTTATTTATTCTATCCTATTTTGTTTTATTATTATTATTATTATTTTACTTTATCTGATTTTATTTTATTTGATCTTATCTTATTTTATTGTGTTATCCTACTGTGTTTTTTACCTTTTTATTCTGCTTTTGTTGTGTTATTTTGTGGTGTTTTATCTTGCTGTGCAGCACTTTGGAAAACCTTGTGTTTGCTTAATTGTGCTATATAAATAAAGTGGATTGGATTGGATTGGAACCATCTTAAACACTGGTTAACTTATTCTTGCACCGCTTCATTTGACCAACATCCTTTCAACACTGGTTCATGTAAATCTGACACTAAATCACTAATCAGCTTTGATTAAAGTAAAAACTACAAATGTTGCCACAGGAAAGGCCATTGGAACGCTGATTTGTCTCGTGTTACAGGCTAAAAATGAGGGATTAAATCTTGGGTTTTCTTTTGTTCGCGCAATTATTTTATTAACCTTTTTTTTTGTCATTTCCCATTTTGTCATGGCTTCGTGTCCAGGCTGTGACAATAAACAAATGAATAGCTTGCAGAAGCCTGTAGTCAACCTGCACACACACACACACACACACACACACACACAAGAGAAGATATCCCTCCATGCAAACCCCCTTTCCTCCATGATGAGAGTCACAACTTTGTGTCACATCCTCTGAAAATCTGGTGTTGGAAATGGATACACATATAGCAGGAAATGAGCTTGACATGGTTCCATCTTACAGTTTGCACCTGGCAGGGATGGAATGACGTGGTCTCACTCACACACACACACACACACTCACACATCCATAGCATGAATGCACAGACGGAGGTGAAAGAGAGGTGTGTGCTGAAACAGATCACAGGTTCAGTCAAATCCTGGACTGGATGGCTGGATGAGCAGATGGATGGTTGTGGATGAATAAAGAAAAAAAAAAAAAACGGAGCCGACTCTGAGGCCGACTGCCGGCCATGCTAGCAGCTAGCTGATTAAGCACATGCACTTACACACGAACAAACACACACACTCATGCTTGCTGCGAGGGCTAGCTGTGTGCAGAGTGTGTACTAATTGTTTTGCTAAGCATGCTAATTGCGGCTCTCATTGGCTTCTCCAAATGTCAGCGCTCCCTGCTGTTGCTGTGATTCAGCATCCACACACACACACACACACACACACACACACACAGATACACACACTCTCTCACAGATTGCACACAGACAAGCATACATACACTCCAAACACACATAAACACAGACACATGCAAAGGCAGACATGCACAAATACAAGCACAAAAAGAGAGGAGGACACAGATAAACACAGCCTCACACACTCACACACACACACACACACACACACACACACACACTGTACATCACCTCCTGCAAAAATGTCCATCTCAAGTCGTTTAACAATTGTTAACAACGCAGCTTCACTTGTTTCATGAATTTTCTGGAAACAAGAATAAATGTGTTGAAACAAAGCAGGAAAAGTCTGATCAGTCCAAGAAAATGATGCTTGATTCAACCAGATTTTGTAAAACATGATGACATAATATTTTTTAAAAGACATCTTGATATGTATTGTATTGAAGAATTATTTCTATTTGTATTTGTTATTAAGATTTTATGTCTCTAAATGTTTTATGTAGTTGTGTTATCTTTTTCTTAGTGTTCCATTGCAGTTGTTTTCACTTTTTAAGCTATATTTTATAACATTTATTGTCGTTATTATTACAGTTTATCATTATATTGCTCCTTATTCTGACGTGAGAAGACGTCTCACACATCACCTGCACTGTTCCAGTGGCTCCCAGCCAGTCAGGCCAGTCGATGCCGGCGCACATGACAAACGGCGGGCTGTGCTGAGGAGGCCGGGCTCGGCTGTAATCAGAGCCGCAGACACCCCGGCAGCTCGCTCCACCTTGGACCAGAGACTGGATGACACAGCTGAGCGGAGAGCGGCGTGATTCAGACTGCATGACGGTGCAGATTGTCAAAAAGACATCGCTGAGTCTGGCTTTGTGTCACGTCGTCCAGGGCTGCGCTGTAATTTGACACGCGACCTGCGCTCTGCACGACTGACAGCGAGACATGCCAGCGCTGTGTGTCGGTGTAAGAAATAAATCACAACACATGTTTCTGACAGTCTTGCATGGTGATCCAGCTTGTCATTGTATAAAAAAAAAAAAAAAAAAAAAAAAAAAAAAAAAGCACCTTCTTGGCACTTTATTTGTGTATGTCTTTGTGTGCATGCCTGTATTTTCAATGCCCAATGAGCCAAACACCAGCTTAATGTCAGATTATATTATATATATATATATATATTCTATATATATTCTATGCACATTTTATACACCTATGCACACGGATTTTTGCACACTGTTGCACCTAGATCTCTAGTGTGTTGTACTTAGATCTTATTCTTTATTTTTTATTTATTTAATCTGTAATCTGTGGATACTGCTGAAAAACTGTGAATTTCCTTCGGGATGAATAAAATATCTATCTATCTATCTATCTATCTATCTATCTATTAGATCTTATTCTGTTGTTTAGATCTTATTATTCATTTATTTATTTATTTTTTTTTTTTAAATCTTTTTTTATTGATTTATTTAATCTGTAATCTGTGGATACTGCTGAAAAACTGCGAATTTCCTGCGGGATGAATAAAGTATCTATCTATCTATCTATCTATTATGTGATGTTGCAATTTGTCAGAGATTTCGCAAATTAAGCTCACGTTTTGCTGATTTTTGTCATTTAAGTTCGAGTACAGGCTTTCATAAAGGCAAATCTGTGAAGTCAGCCAGAGTTTGAAGATGACACGGGAATATTGTGTCATCTGATTAAAAAAAAAAAAACAAAAAACAAAAAACATGGCAGTCACACCGGCCTGTGCTACCTGATACATAAACGCTGCTCTGCTTTATGCTCTGCCAACAGGACATGTAAATGCAGCGTCTCTGGATGACAGAGAGCCGATCAGATACAGAATTTGTTGGCAAATGCAACTCGCTAGAGACGCTCCAACCTCTTTAATGTCTGCGTTTGGTGTAGCAGCCAGGTGTGGAGACTGAACACACACCGAAAACTCAGGTTAACACTTTTTTTTTTCTTCTTTGTAGAATAAAGCCTGGCTGCATTTGTAAACTAAAACAAATATTTTTGACATTAGCAGAGAACACACAACAGAATGGCATTTGACATTAGCAATGCAATTCTCACTTTCCTGAAGTGGTTCCTGTTTTCGCAAAATCATTTTAGCATTAGTAGTTGTAGCCAGTATGTCAGTGGTTGCAGCCGTTTTGGGAGAGTAACTTTGCGCTCTCCTTCAGTGGGTGAAACTAATCCACACACACAAAGCTCTACGACACAAGCAAGCCATGCAAATCTCTTGGAGAAAGGTTGAAGTCTTTGATTGGCAGCTTGAAAAACAAATACAACAGCATATGCCTACAACATATGCCCACACAATCTAGGAGTGAGGCGAACATCCTGATATCAGGTGCAGAAATAAAATAATAGTCCACTGGGAGCTTTTTGGTGATCATTTTGGTAAACAAGTTTGTCGCTCCATTTTGTTCTAGTTGAGCCTGAAGCTTTGTTTTATACATCACATCAGTGGTTCTCAAAGTGGGGGTCGGGATCTCCCTGGGGGTTGTAAGATAATTTTTTCATTGAAAACATAACAATAAAATAATTTAACATGCAAAAATGATCCTGATTATTTTTTCTTATGTTACTCTTTTTTGTGTTGTCTCGTGAAATGCAGAGTGGTTTTAAAATGTGGCACCTCCTCTGATAATTAAACAAATGAAACACCCGGTCATTCGTTAGGTGGCTTGTTCACCACTCTGCGTTTGCAGCCTGTGGAAAGGGGGTGTGGGCACTGGTTTGTTGTGAGGGTTCACGAGCCAAAGAGACTGAGAAGCACTGCATTCGTTTCAAACAGATCAGTGGCAGCACTGACAGCAGCACTGACAGCTGCTGCCAGGAGGATCCAATCAAAACTGTGAATTGTGATAATTTTGGTGTTGATAACGACGCTGAGAGGGGAGGGGAGAGGTGAGCCTGTAGCAGCCTGAGTCATATACTTGTAAATCTAAAGGGGACAACACTTTGGTTCAGTCTGATCCAGTCTCTATATGGCTGCTGTGGTTTTAAATGCCTCTTCATACATAATGGAGTTCACATACAGTGTGTGAACAGACAGCCAGCCAGTGAAGTACACACCTAGCTGCACAACAGACAGACCGGGCTCGGCGTGCCCCTTCTTTTCCCCAGAGGCAAGGTAAAAAGTCTCAGTACATCTGTCCACATCCATTCATCCATCTATCCATCTGTCTGTCTGTCCCTGTGTGTGTGCTTCGGTAACCCCGTACATCCCCCGTGTCCAATCAGCTCCTCTGACCCAGACAGACAGTGGAGGCACCTGCTGCCAGATGCACAGGTGTAATTGGGAAGCCTGGCCACAGCTAAATATACTGTCAGTATCAGACAGAAGCCTTTTATTTCTACAAAGTCTGCTTTTCCTATTTCCTATTTCTATTTGTTCTTTGGTGGCGAGATTCAACAGCATGTTGGTGCTGTATTTGTTGTTCACCTTGTTGGCAGCCAAAGAAGGTACCAGGTACGCCAGGCCAGCATGGAGGAGGTCAGGAAGGATCATCAGGATCCTAAATGTGACCCCCTGCTCCCCTCTAATCATGAACATTTATTTTGTATTAGTTTTCATATCCTATTTAAACTCTTTGATGCATGAATTGAAGTAGCTGATGGGATTGCATTTCCCTGTGGTTGTACCATATACAGTATGATTACATGTGATAAATAAGCCTGATGGATTGAATGACTGATTGATTGATTTTGTTTTTATACCAAAGCCACTTACAGTAGTTCAAGATTTCTTTATTTCGCTATGTACCTATGTACACACACACACAAAAAAAGAAATTTTGTTCTCTCCAGCCCACAACAGTACCACACAAAAGACACAATCAAGAGTAGGTTAAAAAAAAAAAAAGTATTAAAATATGATAAATAGAGATTGTTAAAACAAACAAACAAACAAACAAAAAAATAACATCAAACATGCAGACACAATGGTGGAGCAGGAAGCAGGAAGCACAATATGTTAAAGTGCTATAAAGAGTTTAATCCCATATAGACCAGTTAAACAGTCTCCACTGGTGTTTATGGTTCCTCTGCTTCACATATGGAGTGCCTCAAGGCTCCGTTCTTGGGCCACTGTAGTTTGCTTTAAAACCCTTACATTTTGTGTTCAGTGACTTCTCATAGTATGTTGTATATCTGATGCTGTAGCATTACTACTGCTAATAACAACAACGATAATAGCCTTTGGTCATGTTACTGTCCATTTGACGGTTTATCCCTAAAGCCGCTGCATGCTCAGACGTCCTGCTATTTCTAATTTACTTGGCCCAACCTGGGTTGCTTCAAGTTTTTTTTCCCCCACTACAACAACTTTCTTATCTTCCCTGGAGTTTTTCCTTCTATGATGTCCATGTTAGGTGTGAACACTGAATTTGACCCCAACTGCAGAACACAAAACACTGAGACAGGGAACTGGTGCAAGAAAGGAATTTATTGTAGTGACACTTTTACTTTTGCAGAAGGGGTGAGTTACAGGATTTGGTGTGGATCCAGAATGTGTGGCAGGTTGGTCAGGGGTGAGATGGAGGCAGGGGTCAGGCAGGGTAACTGCACGCAGAGTACACAAGGATTAGTAAATGTCTAAATAACGAAATATGCGAATTAGTAAAGCTTGAGCTTGACTGACTGGCAGCTGAGTCTACGATCTGGCAGATTGATGGAGTTGAGGTCTGGTTTATACAGCCGAGTAGATGATGATCAGCAGCTGCCACCCAACTCCTGCACACCTGATCCCACTCCAGTAATCAAGCACAAACACACACTTGTTGGCTTTGTCGGAGCCAGACTTCCTATGTCCTGCTAGAATTTGCTATTTTCTGTGTTATTTGTTTTAGTGTCCTTGTCTTTTCTATTATTGAATAATGATTTATTAAATCCAGGCTGGTTCATTCTTTGTAAAAGTCCGTTAACACGTTCTTGTGATGAAAGGCCATAAAGATGAATGAACTTGAAGAGTTAAACGAGCATGACGCCCTCAGTCAGGACGACCTAAAGCAAAGCCAGCTCTGCCTGGTGTCTCCAAACTGAATGATAGCCAGCGGGACCCGAGACAATACGCAGCGCCAGCTTCAACTCTGCCTTTGTGTCTCTCTCTTCCCCCGTCTCCCACTTTGTCCCACTTTCTCTAACGGCTCGTCTCTCGTTGTCTTCCACTCTGATTGTAATTCCAGCCGTGTTGTTATTGGAGGTGTGCATGCTACTGCCAGGTGCCCCTCGCTAACCCCCTCTGTATTCTCTTGGTACGTTTATTTCCCTCCAGCACACACACACACACACACACACACACACACACACACACATTTTAAATCCTTCATTTGCATCTACTGAATTAATTATATTTACACTGAACCCAAATATTCCAGACAATCATTGTGGTTTACGGGCATTTAAGGACACTATTCTGTCCAGCACACACACACACACACACACTTATTTTTGCGGCCTTGGTAGGTCTGCATAGACAAAAGCAGACACACAAACAATACATACACACACACACACACACACACAAACACACACACATGCTCAGTAATCCAGCCTCAGTTTGACCTATAGCTCGTCTGAAACCAAGCCAAAGTCAGGGTCTGCTGGACTAATCTAGCCATTAAACATTGATGTGGATATTTATGAGGGAGATCTAAATAGGAAAACACATACAGACAGAGACTGCAGGGAAACAGGCTGCACACAACCTCCCCATATTAACCACCGACTCATCAGAGAGCAAGCCACCGCCACCGCCACCGCCCTCCGTCTTCTCTCACTCTGATTTCACCCTCACAAGAAACTCCTCTCGCAGTTACCTTAATACCGAACAAAAAGTCACACTTCGGAGTGTATTTTTAAACCCACTTCTACTTTTCACCGCAGTTCTCGGTAACATTCCTCACTGTATGTCGCCGCTGTGAGCAATTAGCGAAGGTTTTCAGCTTTACGTGGTTATTCTTGCACCATATTTCTTGAGCTGTGATGGAGTCATTTAAATGCAAGAAAGCATCTGGCTCGTCTGAGGAAAACAAACGTGCATCACTCAGACTTGGCCTGTGTTATCTGATGAGCTGTTTTGTGCTAGTGTGGATTTTTTTTTAATTTCTTCCTTGTTGAACTTGGTTGAATTTTGGCATAAAACTATGTTTTCTTGTGGTTAATATGATCTGAGCAAACGCTGGTGAATCTCCGTCTTCTGGCGAATGACTTTCTGGTTAGGAAGAAATCCAGCCTGCTGACTCTTTAAGGGTTGAAGGGCCGACTGTACAAAGTGTTTTTGGTTGTGTTCGTGCAGCTACATGCATAAAAAGTACCAGCTATGATCTGCTAACCTGGAGGCACAAGCACTTTATGTGTGGAAAAGATTTGGACACCTGTCAGCGCTGCGTTTGTGTGGTGTGTTCGAGCACGGCACAAAAAAATAAATAAAAGCAGGAGGAGATTATTAAAATGAATCACATCCACTGATTTACTGCAGCAGTTGTACGTAATTGCGCCTGATATTTAACACCCAGAGGAAGCACGTCTTGACCTCTGACCCTGAGAAAACCTCAGCTGCAGTGTTATTTGTCCACAGGCACAACATAAATAAGAGAGAGAGAGAGAGAGTTCTTCATTTGGGAATTACTTTCAAATGTCAGAGGAAGAGATTAATAGAGATTATGGATTGTGAAGTCATATTTAACAACAGCAACAACAATAATAACAACCGGTTTGAAGGCCCTCTGCAGGATGTCATCCCCTCTCTCTCGCTCTCCCCTCCCCCTTCTGTTTCTCTCTACTGTCACTTCCAGTTAAAGCAAAAAATAGCTTGCCATACATTTTTCTCCTGGTAGATGTGATCAAGTTACTTCTTCAGGACTTTTAATTGTGAGAGTGAGGCGCTAAAAGTTATGACTATTCATTAGCACGACTGTTAAAGCTTGTTGAAGTCTGCATGCATGGAAAGGTGCTGCGAGCATGCCACAGTAAAAAATGACACAATTATATCCCACCCTAACGAATGATACGACTCAAAGCTATTGCTCCATGATGGCAAAAGGAACGGGAGGATTTTTTGGCGCCTGACAGAAGCAAAAAACAAAATCGAGCGGCCAGAGAGAAACATGTGGAAGATCATGGTGCACCTTGAACTCACACGTTAAAGCTCGCTCTTCCTTTCATGTCTCAACAATGCCAACTGAAATTTCTTTTTGAGACACGTGACACTTGGTTGAAACTGAACAAATACGTATAAGATCTGTTTTTATTAGTCTGAGGCTTTCAAACATTTCCTTAGAATGGCCAAATCTGGTGATGGTTGATAATGTATTACAAAAAATAAAATAAATAAATAAACGGTGACATCATGATGTCCTCCAAGCATTAGTGTGTGAGACTTTGCTTCCTGTTTTTGTTGCTGTGGTGGCCAAATCAGTTTAATTTTATGATTATTGGATATTGAGGTAAAAATGCTTTGTTCCCCAAAGGTACATTAAATTTACCAAGCAGTGACTGAGACACTGAGCGTGAGGCTTATTAAGGTGGTGGTGCTCTGGTGGGCCAATTAGGGTCATGTTCAAAGTGCCAGACTCCCAGTGTCAAAATCCATCATTCGCCAGAAGTATCATTTAAAACAGACCAGCAGAGGCTCTAAAATGGCTCTAAAATGACGGATGGACAGAGAGACAGACAAATGGACAGAGACCAATCCATAGCCATAGATCATTGAAGATCAGTCCTTTAACGTCTCTCGACCCAATTCTATTTGAAAATGCAGTTCACTTCCGATTTAATATGGTTTCAATTACTTCCCTGGCACTGAGTGATACTATTTGGCTCAGTGAACCCCACTGGATCACTCCGTAAGTGCAGACCTGTCTTGTCTGCCTGGCCGCCTGCAGAAAAAAAAAGCTCCAAGTAAATTAAAGGGTGGCCATTAGTGACTGGCCATGGTCTGCGCAACAGCACCACACACTCACAAGCTCTGTGTGTCAGTGGAAAGGAGGCAGAACTAAAGACTTGTAGATCTGGATGCATACACACATACACACAAAGGAGCGTGCACAGACACATTCACTTTGAAAAAACCAAACGTTAACCCTAATCTCCAGTGCAAACCCATAGCTACAACCTTCACCTTAACCCGGTAAAGCAATCACGAGAAACATCATGAGAGGCCAGCTGTTGACTGGAGCAACATGCAGCAAAGCCATTAAATCAATGCAAATTACTCGCCTTAAGTGGCTTATTGCTTTTACACGGCGGCAGTATCTTGGTATTTAAACAAAGACACATTTAATCAATAAAAAGGTTGTTTTATTTTCATGCAACACCGATATCATTCACTGTAGTTGTACTTCTGCAATAAAAACGGAGTTGTTGCCAAGCAGCAAAGTGACAAAAAGCTTTCTAACAAATCCACCATAGTTTAATGATGTAATGATCGGGGTGAGTGTGGAGATTATTATTCCAATAATAAACACCGTACCTTCATCTAGTGAGGCTATAAGCTAAAACATTACATTGTAGCCAGTGTAAGTGTTTAATAATGCAAAGTGGCTACAATGAGCAGCATTTGTGAGCGCTGACTTGTGAAGGGTATCTCGAAATGACCCGAATCGTCAGTGACGCCTTGGGATTTACCGGGTTCAAGGGTTTGGGGAGCCTGTATTAAGAATAGCTTGGCCCACATATGACATTATTCAGTTTTCCTGTGGGCTAACATAAGCACCAACATCACCACATTCAGAAATCTGGTTTCTCAGTGGCGCTGGAGGGGAAAGGTCATGGGGTCGTCAGAATCAATAGAGTTCTTCCTCTGGTGCACCGAGTCAAATAAAAGGTAAGATTATGTTCACACCGAGGATTTGTGGATGCAGCACTGGTCGGATCCAGGACATACCTGACCTGCCCAGGTGGAATTAACAACACTGACAACAGATTGGACACCAAGATCAACCTGTTTCATAAATCCAATCCTGCATCTGATAGGAAACTCGAATCCTGATCCAAAATTCAGCACTTTAAAGAGGCGACAACCGCCAAGACGTCCTCTCCTGAGGTTGAGCCTGTCCTCGTCTTTTTGTCCTTGTGAGGAAATCAGGCTCTCATAAGGACAGGATTGCAGGAACACACACACACACACACACACACACACACACACACACACACAGCTGGCATTTGGCACATCGTGTTGATGAGAAATGGGATTGTGAGAAGTTGTCGATGATGAGTTGGGCAGGGCGATGGGCAGAGGCATCGGTTAGGCGGGCAGTGACCCTTACATTCTCTCTCTCTCTCTCTCTCTCTCTCTCTCTGTTTCTGTGCCTCCCTTCCTTCACATCCCTCTCTTTTCTTTCTCTCTCCAGATTTTTCTTTCTGCCTTAAATGCCTCTCACTTCTCCACCTGTTTCTCTTTCTTTCTGACTCATTTTTGTTCCTTTTCTCTTTCCCTCCTCCTTTCTTTCCTTTTGTCTTTTCTCCTCGTATCTCTCTCTCTCTCTCTCTCTCTCTCTCTCTCTCTCTCTCGCCATCTCTGCTAAGCATTGGTAATCACATTATCATGCACTAGGCGGTGAAATATAGTTTTAGTGACACCAGTGTGTGTGTATATGTGTGTGTGTGTGTGTACTTGATGATGGAGAGGCTGTCTGCGTTTTTAATAAACACAACACTGCAAAGCCCCGCACGCTAACTGCCTTAGCATTGAACTTCTCGGATACATACTCACACACACACACACACACACATGCACAAACACACATACGCACGCACACACACACATACAAAAGCATCTGCCAAGGCTAGGCTCAAACTCGCAGGGAATTTATGTACAAATAATTACTTTTTAATAGCCAGTAATGCGATTTCCTGCCAAAGAAATATTCAAATGCATCTCAGGCAGTCCAGTATATTATGTGCCTGGAGCTACGGATGCGACTTGGGGGAGACGACACAGCAAAGACAGATTATTGTTTGTGTGATAATAATTATTTTACCCTTGTCATCTGCGGAGGAAAATGGGAGGTAATGCCTTTGTCTCTCTGTCTCATTGCCTCAGTTTCATCTTCCTCCTACTCTAACTCTCACTCTCTCTCTCTCTCTCTCTCTCTCTCTCTCCTGCGAGCTGCAGTTACAAACTCTAAATCTTGGGGAAACTTGCAGCATATCTTTCCCAGCAGTTGGCAAAACAAATACAGCACTTTCTAGGTCTTGTTTTTTTTTTTTTTTTTTTAAAGTAATGATAAGTTGTATAGGACCCTTTCAGAACATATTTTACAAAAACGGCAGCCATTAAACGTCTCGCCTTTCCAAAGTGTTTAGGAAAGTGTGACCTGTACAGCAGCTGCAGCAGATCAATAGTGGACACAGTACAGTCCTGTTTTACTTATGCTACCAGCTGTTTGCTCTCTTTAAGGGTGAATTTGACTGAATAAGAACTAAAATAAAGAGCTCAAAACGCATTTAGCTCTAATTTGAACGGGGCCTTGGAATACTCGGGCTGGTTCTCAGCTACCAGACAATCCCAGAACTTAATCCTAGTCTCCAAATGTGGAAAAACTGTGGGGAAAAAAGGGGAAATATATCAATGAGTTGGCCTGAACATGAAAACCACGTAGCCTCAACCATCATATTATGTGCTTAGTCCACATTTGTCAGTCGAGTCACTTCAGTTTTGCGTAATGCACCTTCTAAAAAAAATGTAGTTTGAAGT
>NC_043985.1:31064291-31096791 GCF_902150065.1 Myripristis murdjan
TGGCCCAGGCAGCTAATAATAGATAAATGGTTGATCCAGTCACCTGCTGTGCGTTTGTAAATGTCTGTCGCTGCAACCCCTTTTCCAACCAGCCTCACCAAGTCTCATGAAGTGAACGACGGAAATTAAATCAGAGTGTAGCTGGTCCAGGCAAGTGAGTCATCCGGTTGAGTCAGAAAATTTCATTATTGTGATTCTAAGCAACCCAGTGAGGAGCGACACTCAAGTCTTGTCAAGTGTGTGTGTGTGTGTGTGTGTGTGTGTGTGTCGGCACCGGCCTGAGAGTCTTTATGTGAAGTTTGGACAAGCTAAGGCGAGGCGGTGTGATTTATGCAGCATGTTTAATGTTTACTTTTCAAACTTTAGATGGGTCATAAGTGGATGTAATTTATCATTTCCTTGTACGTCTTACTTTGTGTGTACACTTTTTTTACTGTTTATTTTTCTATGGCCCTCTGCGAGTCTGAAGTAACGCTGAATTGCACTGAAATGAGATGGAGAAAAATGTCCGCCCGCAGGCATACATTAACACGATGCGTCTTGTTTTTATTCTCCACAGCGACAGGAAACTTATAAGGTAGAGTCCCTGTGATGTTATTACTGTTCTCCATGACAAACTTTGCCATGAATTACCATTTCGGTGTTAGTGATTGCATTACAGTTGCAGCTCAGAAACATAAGTTGTCAAACTATCTAAACGCTACATCAGAGTGGAGACACTAAGCCGCAGCCTCGGTGAGAAATGTATTACAGTCCTCTGTCGCCGGGTGAAAATAATCGGTCAAACAGTCAGAAAAATTGCGTCTTTTCCTCGACTTTGATGGAAAACGTCATGAAATCAAGGGAAGATGCGAAGGAGAATTCGTGAGGACTTGGGAGAATCCGACTGCACCGACACGTAAATGGATGTCATCGACGTGGATCTGTTGTGGTGAAGCTACAATTTTCTGCAGATTTTAAACAAAAAGCACATCTTAGATACTTGGCCCTGTGTGATCTTACTGTGTAGTTTCATGCAGGCGATGTAAACGTGGACAACATGATGAAAAATATGACTTCATCACCGAGGTCGGACCTGAAATAAAAAGGGAAATAGGATATTAGTCACAAAAGTGAAACCAAACGGTTGTCACGTTAAGACCGCCTGCTCACGCTCCACCCGCTCTGTTTGTTTTTATCCACATGAATCCCAGGTAGTTTGACTGTGTGAAAATAATCATTTCCTGCATGATTGTAGGTTATTCTGCTGTACATACCATCAGTCTCAAGTCTGAATTAACATCTGGCCTAGAAAGTCTCAGATCCGTTTTCTTGACTTCTGTGTTATGCTTACAGTTTTTTTCAATCGCTTTACCTCCTCTGTCAACTCAGAAACCCTGGTATCAAAACAGCTAATACACAGGCCTAATGAGAGGTGCACTTCCCAAAATAACACATTTTGTTTGCAAAAGGCTCTTACCATGACAAAACATTTCAAACATGCAGCAAAAGCACATTTGTCACCGCCCAATACAACTAATCCAGCCACTCACTCACTTCATACTCAACACCAAAATGCAACACACCCTTTTCAGTCTGAGCAGGTTCAACCTTACTTTTTCCTGTGTGTATTGCAGTCATATTTTTGACAATTTACATAGTTACATATTGTAAAGCAAGTAGCAAAATCCAATATTTCCCTCAAACAACTCAACTTCTGCCCAAATGAGTAGATTCCTTCAGTCAGCTCTACTGTACTGTAACACAGCTGACAGCAGAATACAAAATACAGCTGTCAGTGTGAACAAGGTTCTCCTGTGAGCTACACATTCAAATGTGAACTTACAGTAAAGAACTGCATCCAAACTCAGAAAGACTCTGAAGTGAAAATTTACTGTATTGATGGGAAAAACTGAAATACTGTAATTCACATACAGTATTACACAGAAAAACTCAAAGGAGTTGAGAATACAGAATACAATTTATAGGCCCCTTTATTGTAGGTGGATCCTGATTGATTGGTGATTGGTGATTTGTGGAAAGGGCAGTGATGCAGGTGCACTAGTGATTTCACAGTGATGCAGCTCATTTCTATCAGCTGTGAGCAGATGTTTTGCTTTTGACTCCCAGAGTGAAGTCAGTGGAGTCAGAGCCATGATGTAAATGACACATGTGAGAAGTGTTGTGCAAAAGAGCCTGAAAAATGTGTGAATCCAATGAAAAGGTATGAACACATTTGCAAAAGAAAACTTCTCCTGTGGTTTGGAGGTGAAGATGACGACAAAGTGGATCCCAGTTTCATTATACTGGAAAAAGTGATTGAAAAAAACTGTAATATTCTGATAATGATGATCATAATGTGAACCACTATTATTATTATTATTGTTGTTGTTGTTGTTGTTGTTGTTGTTGCTGTTTTTCTTATTTTATCTATTTTTTTTTTAAACAATATATTTATTATTTTACATTAAACCAGACAATAGCAAAAGAGAAAAAAAAAGAACAAATTATACACAATAATATACACAATTAAAAAAAAAATCACACATATACAGAAAGAAAACACACACAAAAGAAAAAAAAAAAAAAAAAAAAAAAAAAAACAACTATGCAACATCCTCCAGCATTATATAGAGAGCCACATCAGTTTGAGGTACTTCCATTGTCATCATCTCTATTCATGTCCAACACATCAACATCCCTTAAGTAATTAGTGAAAGGTCCCCAAACTTTATCATACATTTCAATTTTCTTCTTCAAAATATAGGTTATCCTTTCTATAGCGCAACAACTGCTCATTTCTCTAAGCCACTGACCCACCCGTGGTCTTTGATTTTTCTTCCATAATAAAGCAATTGAGCGTTTTGCTTGGAGTAGGCACATATCTATAAGAGCTATTTTACTTTTGGGTATGACTAGGGTGTTAGGATATAAGCCCAAAATAAAGAGTTTTGGATCTAAAGGCAGCTTTACATCTAGCATTTTATGAATGATTTGCAAAATCTCATTCCAAAATGCTGCAATTTCTGGGCAGTCCCACATACAGTGGAAAAGTGTGCCTTTAGATTGCTCACATTTAATGCAAATATCCGAGATATTGTCATTGAACCTGTGTAATTTAACTGGTGTTATATAAATGCGCATCAGCCAATTATATTGTAACAATCTTAACCTGGTATTCACGGTTTGACTATGTGCTTCAGCACATATCACACCCCAGTCATCCACTGAAATATCCTCCTGTAAATCCTCTTTCCATGCTCTCAGTCGATCATTAGAGGATTCGGATGAGCTTGAAACCAACATATCATACAACACTGAAATGCGACCTTTGCAATGACAGTTCTCAGATAACAACTTCTCCATTATAGAAAGGGATGGAGTGGTTAATAATTGATTACGTGTTGATGTTAATATAAAGCTTCTTATCTGTAAGTATTTGAAAAAGTCTCTGTTTGGAAGGCCAAATTTATTACATATTTGTTCAAATGACATCATATTACCATCATGATACATATCCCCTACCTTAGTTAAACCTCTAAAAGCCCAGTGTTGGAAACCTTGATCTGCTATACCTGGTTTAAATTGGTCATTTCCCCATATTGGGCTAAAATATGAAATTGACTTCTCTGATTCACCCATCAATTTCCGAATATTGTACCACACATTAATCATGTTCCTTACAAATGGATTAGCTGTTTGCTTTTTAAGTTTTTTAATGTTTGCGGAATACATATATATATTTAAAGCCATCTTTGATTTAACTGAAAATGATTCAATGTCTACCCAGGCTGGAGTTGGCTCTGTAGAAAAATAATACATAATAGTGCGTAACTGGGCAGCCCAGTAATACCACTGAAAGTTTGGAAGTTTGAGTCCCCCTCTGTCATATGGCAAATATAATAAAGTGAGACGTAACCTGGATTTTCTATTATTCCAAATAAAATGTGAACATGCCTTCTTTAGTTTTTTAAAATAAGATAACGGCAAAGGTAAAGGTATATTTTGGAACAGGTACAGTAGTCTTGGAAGGATATTCATTTTAAGTATATTTATTCGACCCATTAGAGAGACTGGCATATTAGCCCATCTCTCCAGTGAGTCAATAGTTGACTGCAACATAGGATCATAATTTATTTGGACCAACCTACCAACATCAGGGACCAAAGTTATACCTAAATAGGTAAACCTGTCTACTAAGTTAAACATGGAGACATGATCCCCTGGATTACTTCTTTCTCTTTCATTAAGCATCATAAGGGAAGATTTGGCATTATTTACCTTGTAGCCTGAAAATGTTCCAAAGGACTTAATTACATCTAATGTTGCAGGAATTGAATTTAATAAGTTTGTAAGGAATAAAATAACATCATCTGCAAACAGAGCTATGTGATGGTCTATCTGACCTATTGTGACACCAGAGATACTCCCATGGGACCTAATTGCTATGGCAAATACTTCTATGGCGATCGTAAATTATCGTATTTTATCTATTTTTATTAGATTTTTATGTTGGATGCAGTCCTTCAGGGAGAATGAACAGAGTAGGAATCTCATTGTGTAGTATAACTACTTGTTCTACTGTGCATATGACAATAAAACTCTTGATTGATTGATAAGCCCGTGTATATAATAGCTTAAGAAACACCACAAAACTCAGTAAACACCTTGAAATGTGAACGGCCACATGGTGCAACACCTTAGGATGCTCCTGTGTGTCCTTCGCTAAAGGAGATAGGAAAGGAGGCATTGAAGCTCCTTCCCTTATCCTCCAGAGAAGGAACCTGCTGAAGAAGAAAACACTGTTGGCCTGCAGCCGTGGTCTCCATGATACTTCAGGTCTCACTGAACGTGACTGGGACGCTGTTTCACTGAGAATGGATTTGGATTTGGAGTTTGGATTGAATTTACGCCCGCTGTCAATATCAAAACAAGTGGAGGCTTTTTTTAGTATCGGTACGCTCGGTGCTAGTATTGACAATCAGAAGCAGACGTCAGCACTGATTGGATCAATACTTTAGAGATCAATCAGTCCATTCTGGAAAAACAAAACAGCAACCATTTGGCTAAACAATTAACATATCCTGAATTCACACTTGCCGTTAAAATACTGTCCATCTCCAGTTTGTTAGTCTCACATTCGATCTTAAAAATCTTACTTTTTGTCGCAAAACGTGAAAAATTCTGAGTTTACTGCACTTGTTGCTAATAAAGACGCTTGTTTAAGAGATTTCATGTGCTGAAGCTTTTCTCATTTAAGATTTTAAGCTTCAGCATTAAATCGCGGTTTAGTGCGCGCTTCACTTCTGTCATTAACTCCCTTCCTCTGCCTGTTTCTCTCACTTTCTGCTCTTCATTCTCCATCTTTTGGGTTTTTTTCTTCTGCGTCTTCCCTCCGTCTCTCTCTCTGGTCCGTCTCTGCCTCGGTGCTTTTCTCTGTTTCTACCTCGGTTTTCAACTCCAATAATCTTGTTTTCTGACAAGGTCAGCCTCGCTTTCCTATTGATGTGTCTTTCCTTCTCGCTGTAATGATTCTACATTATACCTGGGCCTCTCGCTGCACTTTATTTCGGCTCAATAAAATTCTTCTTATGCTTTGCTTACCGTCTTCTTATAGTTTTCTCTGTTGCTGTTTCTCTCTTTCCTGCTCTCACACACTTTCCTTCCCTCTCTCTTTCTCTTTCTAATGAATCACTTTGAAGCTTGCCTTCATACGCTGTTGATGGAAGCCCCCTGGCATGCACACATATTGCATGCATTCATCACTGCAATATTAGAGGCTGGACTACGTCAGCATACGAACACACACACATACACACACACACACACACACACACACACACACACACACACACACACACACACACAAACACACTTACATAAAATGCACATGGCACGTCCGTTTGCACATACATGCATATTAACTGCAGAAAAAAAGTCAGTCTTAACAAATCATGAAATCTCATATTCGCTGTTTAAGGACGATGCCAGTAATTTCTGCATGTTTAGCCTGATATCTACAAAATGCATCATACACGTTTCTGCTAATGTTTTCCTCCGTGATGTAATTTTTTGCGTGCAAATGACAAATTCTGGGAACAAGTTGATTAGTGTTGCAATCAAATGTCATTTTCTTGATCCCAGTGGGCTGATCTGCAATACTCTGCCTTGTTTCAACATATTTCTTCCCTGAAAAATTTCCTGAAACAAGTGAAGCTGCATTGAAAACAAGTTGGTTTATCTCATCCCAAAAAAACACAATTTGAAGAGTTGTTAGGTCCTTTAGTCTGAAGAATGCGAGGGAAACACGAACGTAGACAAGGCAGGTGAGGCAGGCGAGGGCCGGTGGGTTCACCAAAAAACACAGGAATCAGAACATTTTAATTAAAAAAGTCATTAAGAAACCAAATGTTGAACATCACACACTGATACCAGCGACAACAAAAGATGGAAGAAGCGAAAGACTGATGGGAAATTCACCTTGGACGTGTTTATGTTTTATTTTATTGACCCCGGGGGCAATTTAGGCCTCCATTAACCCGATGCAATAAATACACAATACGATAAATACACCCAGTCCAAATTAGAAATGCACACCGTACCTGTAGCCCACAGTAAAACAGCCTGAGCATGAAACACTGCACCGTCGCCTGCAGCAAGCCTGTAATCCTGAAAAACCAGCTCGTGCGGCAGGAAAACACAATAATAAAATAAAAATAAAAATAGCCCGGAGAGGTGGCCTCACTATATGCATAAACAAGGCGCTGTTGCTGCAGCAGATAGATAATTGATGCAGTGGATGGATAATGCAGATGATATTTTACAGTAGTTCAAATGATAATTGATGTGCAGCTTTAAAAAAAAACAGCATTGTGGTGTTTGAATACAGTGTGAATGAATGAATGAATACAGATACAATACACATGCTAAGGAAGAGCTTGGGGGTGGGGGGGGGGGGTTAAGTGCATTGCTAAAAAGAAGAAGAAAATTACAGAGTTGCTTTAGTTTTAATTTTTAAAGATGATTTCATGTATAAAACACCCCGAAATGAACACTAATTGATTTCAAGAGGCAAATTATTTAAGCGGCATTTGTGTAGAGATGATTCGGTCCCATTTGATGCTCCCCGTTTTGCATCTGCTTTCTGATTGGAGCGTTACGTTTTTAATTATGGAGTGAAAGGTCAAAGGAAATTACCTCGGGGGTCACCGGTGGAAATTTCCTTGTCGATTTTTTTTTTTTTTTTTTGTGCATTTATTTTCCTGATTGCCCCACCTTAGCATGTGTGTGCTTATAAATGTCTCTCTCTCTCTCTCTCTCTGTGTGTGTGTGTGTGTGTGTGTGTGGTTTCTCCCTTCATAAAGGCTTTGTTTGTGAGGCCGGATCCCTTCGAGGGCCCCTGGGGAAGTTTAGCCTTGATTATCGGCGGCTTTTTCCTGCTCCACCGCCAGCCTCGAGGGCCAGAGCTGAGCCTGGGCGAGACACAGAGAACGAGAGAGAGAGAGAGAGAGAGAGAGAGAGAGAGAGAGAGAGCTAGTCGGGGCTTACTTGTACCCCCGGTCCAATATGAAAACACACAGTGAGTGCGCTCTCACCGGCGGCTCAGTAAATCCAACTTAATTGACTGCAAATCTGGGTAGAGCACTGCTCAGCCTCCACCACCGCTTTACCTCCCGCCTCGCCCTCGCACTCAATACCTCCCTCCCTCCCTCCTCCTCCCACTCCATCCTCATCTTCTCTCCCCCTCTTCCTCTCTGTTCTCTCCTCTGGTCCTGTTCTCCCCAGGCCTCGCTCTGTTTTTTCCTTCCCCCTGTCATGTTTCATCCTCCGATGCCGTCGCCTTTATTTGTCCCATTTTTATCCATTTCTCTCGCCTCCTGTCCCCTGATCGCTTGATCATCTTTCCCCTTGTTGCGCTGCAGTTGTGTTTTTATTTTTTTTTTCAGTCTTTCTTTCCATCTCTCAGTTCATTTCAGATCTGTTATTTATCTTGTTTGGGTTGCTTTTTGTCAAACCGTTCATTTCCACAATCGCTCCCCTGATTCATAAAAGACTTCTGCTATCTATCTATCTATCTATCTATCTATCTATCTATCTATCTATCTTTTGCACTTTTGCTCTAAAAATCTGCTCACCCAGTCTAATTTGGTATCCCGGTCTAATTTGCAAAAACCCACAAAAAGAAATAGATGCAAAAGTGTAAAAGTCTATCTTGTATTCGGCCTTTTTACCCACTTGAGCTAAATTGTCTCACTGACAAAAACATTTTAAATTCTAACAATGTATCACTGAAACACATTATGCACGCTCACTTTTGTTTTTTTTTTTTGGGTTACAGTCACTACTGAATTCATTTTCTTTTGAGAAGCCGTTCTAATTTTACCTCTCTTGTTAGAAAGTCTCACCCCCTGCCTTCAGCTGATCTGTTGGGTTTACAGTATATTTCTGTGTGGAATATTTATGTTGCTCATTGCTGGTGTTTGAATCCAGTTCTGGGGATTAAAAACAAACAAACAAACAAACAAACAAACAAACAAAAAACTCGTCTCTATTACCTAAAAAGGGGAAACAGTGAGGAAACCAGTGATGGAGGGATGATAGAGTGGTTTTTCTTCATGTGCACATGCCTGTGTTGGAGCGTGTGTATGTGTGGATGTTTGGGTGCTCTTACCTTTGTGCGTGTGTGTGTGTGTGTGTGTGTGTGTGTGTGTGCGTGCGTGCACCGGTCTCCCTGTAAATGTGTAAATGAGTAGTGGCTGTGTTTTGATGGAGAGAGCGATTCATTAATATTCATGAGGAGAGAAAAACATCAACGAAACACTTGACTCTGCCCTCCCAGGAAAGACTGGCGTCAAGGCTCGAACCGTGTGTGTGTGTGTGTGTGTGTGTGTGTGTGTGTGTGTGTGTGTGTGTGTGTGTGTGTGTGTGGGTGTGTGTGTTACAGGCAGAGAGGATGAAAGGAGAGAAGTGGTGACTCTCTCTTTGACTGTATCTGTATTTTAAAGTCGCGATCAAACAGGATTTTGAGAGCATGCTGCTTTCGGATTTGACGCATTTTCTGTTCAGGCAGGTCGTGGGGGCGGGGCTTAACGGCGAAGGTTATCTTTCGAAACTGTAACCCAAAGGCTGACCAATCAGAGAGAGGAAAGCAGGAGCATGATTATCCAAAAATGTTTAGTTTAGTTTAGTTTAGTGAATTTATTTCGGTCATTTTGAACTTGCAGAAATCAAATACACATATAAATAAACAATATCTTATACACAAATTTTTAAATAATAAATAAATAATATTTGATTTCCTTTCAGTACTGAAAAACCAAAACATATATATTATATATACAAATATACACTGACCGAAAAGGTATAGGCTGAAGCCTTAGCTTATTTTGCCTATCCTTCTTAAAAAAAAAAAAAAATGTGTATATTATACATACAGAGGGTCCCAAGGCAGTTCATAAATACACTAGTGTTCATAATTTTGTTTTATATTTACTAATAATATTATTTTTAAACAGCTTTTTAAATCTTTCATCATCTTTTAACTGGTCGACATTTTTATTCACACCCATGGGTTCAACATGATGTTATGATATATACTGTTCATCAGCAAAAGGAAAAAACCTCTGCTTTACTGCTTTATTCTGCTTTATTCTGCTTTATTTTTTAAGTCTTAATGTGTCAAGTGTCTGCCTTCAGGGGAGTTTAGGAACCCGTGAATTTGCCTCAAAATGGATGTTATCAGGAAACATCGGGCTTGATTTTCCATCTCTGAGCTGAACAGGATGTATTTCAGTAGCTTCGCTTCAGAGTGGAGTTATAAGTGCGAACACTTGCATTTTTTCACATGTGCGAGTGTCCAGACGGAGAGGAACTCTGCTGAGCTCAAGAGAAACAGGAACCGGCAAGTTTCCGGCTTCCGAGAATGAAGAATCCACACGAACGACGCTGGAGCTCGTTATTCCTGCCGGGGAAACTCTTCCACTTTGTCAGAGCGTCGGCAGGTCGAGGTGTAGGTGTGTGACGTCATTTCAGCAAAACGGGCGACAGGGTTCCTGTGTGTGTGTGGGGGGTTCCTGTGTGTGTGTACAGGGTTCCTGCGTATGTGTGCGGGGTTCCTGCATGTGTGTGTGCGGGGTTCCAGCGTGTGTGTGCGGGGTTCCTGCGTGTGTGTGTGTGGGGTTCCTGCGTGTGTGTGGAGCCACAGTCACGGAGCACACAGGTGAAGAAAAAGCCAGTATGAAATCAATAGAAAGTGTCACAAAATCATATAAAATGGCCATGAATGTCTTGGTGTCTGTGTGTGTGTGTGTGTGTGTGTGTGTGTGTGTGTGTGTGTGTGTGTGTCTGTGTGTGTGTGTGGACTTCATCGGGGCTTTAAAACAAAAACACACACAGCTGGTTTATCTGATTTTTTTTTTTTTTTTTTTTTTTAAAGGGTTTTCACTCCCTCTTTCTCCTTTTCACACTCCTTTCCAACCTATTTCTCTGCCTCTCAACTGTCACCTTCCCTTCCATCAGCTGTGTGAGTGTGTGTGTGTGTGTGTGTGTGTGTGAGAGAGAGAGAGAGAGAGAGTGTGTGTGTGTGTGTGTGTGTGTGTGGATGTGTGTAGGACATATAGAGGAGATCTGATGCTCACCTGCACAGTGTGAACTGTCCACAGGGAAGGACGGAAGATCGGTAGCACACAGCTGTCCACACACACACATACACACATGCACGCACACACACACACACACACACACACACACACACACACACACACACACATTCAGTAACAATCAGGGAGAGAGAGACAGGGTGTTAAGACACAGAGAGGAAGAGAAAACTGCATTTATGCATGTCAGAGTAATATCAGGATGTGTGTGTGTGTGTGTGTGTGTGTGTGTGTGTGTGTGTGTGTTCATTAGTCATGCAGGCAGAGTGGGTCAGCTGTCAGTGAGTTCTGACACCCCACTGTCAAGGACCAGTGATGGAAAAGCTGACATATGCTCACACAGCTCTCACACACACACACACACACACACACACACACACACACACACACACACACACACACACAGGGCTCAGTATTAGCACAGTGAAAAATCAGACGGCTGCTATCTCTCACTCTCTGTTTAAAAAGTGTTTCTGCACTGCACTTCCCAGAGATCGCCTGTCAATCAAACCGTGTGGGTGGGGCTTGGATCCATTTATTTATTTATTTATTATTTTTATTGAATAGACGCTCTAGTGGGCGGAGCTCTTCTCTTTGCCTGTGCAGCCATGGTGGCCACCACTGCTCATGCTAACTACCTGCTTGTGTGTGTGTGTGTGTATGTATGTATGTCCACACACACACACACACACACACACACACACACACACACACACGCACACACACACACACACACACACCTGTTAAGGTGAGTTTGAACTAAAGGAAACTTACCCTGCGTTCCAAATCTCATACTTCTACTTTTTACTTTTAGTATGTACTGCAGCTGCCCTTACAAAGTATGCAGTGTAGTATGCAGTATGCATGTGTATGCATACTATTGGGACACACTATTTACAGTACATCATCCCTGTAGTAGAACATCCTGGTACTCTTGGCATACTGCATCTGACATACTATGTATTGGGACATAGTAGAGCTGTGTCCCAGTTCAGGGTCTGCATCCTTCAAAGTCGGCATTTGAAGGCCAGTTACGTCACAACACTGCGTTAAGGCCTGTCCCAATTCATCCAAAGTCCAAGGATCCTTCAAATGCGCACTTCAAATGCGGCCTCCTTTTCAGCCGTTGGTGGCCGATTTGGAGGATGCACCATGACTATCCTCCCGTGTCCCGAAATGCTTTGCGTGCTGCTGCTCAGTTGGAGAAAAGTGAACTGAAATGGCGACGGCGGCATCTAGTATATGTAAGTACTCAGATTTCACATTATAAAATATTCGGTTTTTACTCATTTGAACATTCAGCGCCATATACACTACTCACAAAAAGTTAGGGATATTCGGCTTTCAGGTGAAATTTCAGGATGAAGCTAAAATGCATTCTAACCTTTACAGGTGAACTTAATGTGACCTTCTGTAAACTTTTGAATGCACATGTCCAACTGTTCAATGTTTCAGTACTTTTTGCACAAGTTGCTGTTCTCTAACAAGGAGCTTAACGGCAAAATTCACATCAGGTGTTTGATGCTCCAGCTCATCGAGGTCGTATCATTAGGGAACGGCTGCTGGACACTGGGGTACCTCAAATGGAGTGGCCTGCACTTTCTCAGACCTGAATCCCATAGAAAACCTATGGGATCAGCTGAGTGGCCGTGTAGAGGCTGGAGCTCTGTACCCCAGAACCTCAATGTCCTGAGGGCCGCCCTTCAAGAAGAGTGGGATGCCATGCCTCAGCAGACAATAAGTCGACTTGTGAACAGCATGAGACGTCGTTGTCCAGCTGTAATTGATGCTCAAGGGCACATGACAAGTTATTGACACTGACATTTTTTGTTGTGGTATATCCACCACTGTGGTTGGCTTTTGTTTCAAGAAATTGTTTGAGATGAGGAAATCACCAGTGTGTGCTTCTACTTAAATGCCCTACTTTCATGATATAATATCACTGTAGCGTGAACTTTTTACATTTTCCATAAATTTCACCCAAAAGCCAAATATCCCTAACTTTTTGTGAGTAGTGTATGTTAAACCAAAACCCCAAAATTCAGTTACTGTTCTGTCTTGTCTGACAGGAAGAAACGTTATATTTTATGTCTCCGGAGTTTGTTGTCATGGGAACGGCGGTTACACGACCAGGAAATACTCGTTTGGTTGACGGGGAGGACCCAGACTTCGAAGGATGCAGACCCTGAATTGGGACACAGCTTAAGTCTTTTTGTTGCATACTAAATAGTATGGTAGTATGGGTACTGGAACGCAGGGTAAAAGACGTTTGCAGCAGCCTCCAGTCAGGATCAATCAGCTGTTGTGTGTGTGTGTTGTCATTTGCATTAATTTAATTCTGTCCTCCTGTGTTTTTGCAGTCCACCATCAGGACGCCCCAAAGTTCACGTGGATTAGGCCCCGTGTGCAGAGTGCAAACCTCTGCTGTGGCCTCTTTTTAAATAAGGGTGGACACTGTTTGTTTTTCATTGATTGATGAAAAAGCCCCGTAAATCCTTGATAAATCAGCCGGCGAGTGTCTACACCAGCAAAGGGAAAGGCATGTTAGCTGGATCAGCATTGTGTTCTATCAATCAGCTGTGCTCTGATATTTCTTCATAATGATCCTCGTTACAAATAAGCAGCGATGGGAGTAACGGCGTTACAAAGAAACAGCGTTACTAACGGCGTTACTTTTATCAGTAACGAGTAATCAAAGAAATGACTGTTTCCCCCGTTACAACGCCGTTACCGTTACTGACAATAAAATGTGCCGTTACTAGCCGTTACTTACCACTAATAATTATTATTATTTTATTATCCTATTCAAAAAATGTGCGTCTTGTGGAGAAAAAGCGATGTGTCAATTTTCAAACCGGTTGGACTTTGCAGTTTTTTGTAACTTATCAACATGCATGAATGAGCACTAATTAGAAGAAGTGCATGTGTTCCCTGACGGCAGAGCGAACAGTATCTCCACCTGCCATACAGAAGACCGGGGGTTCAATTCCCCACCTGGACAAGCTGGCATTGCTACTTTAAACTATAATGTATTACTTTTTCAAAGTAACGAGCCCAACACTGACAATGAGAGATGAAATTTGACAGCAATGTCCACACTGCAACAGCAACGCAAAAATATGTGCATTAATAAGAGGATTTAAGAAAAGAAAAAAAGGAATCATAAAAAATTACTTTCCCCAGTAATTGAATTACTCTTCTGCAGCAGTAATTGAGTAGCAATCAAAATTACTTTTTTACAGAAGTAATTAGTAATTGTAACTTATTAGTTTTGTGAGTAATTGGTCCCAACACTGCAAATAAGTGACCGCAGCCATGATGGATGGAGGCTTCAAGCAGGTTTGAGGCCTTTGACGTATCGGACGCTCCTGCCCATTTAGATAGATAGATAGATAGATAGATAGATAGATAGATAGATAGGTATACTTTATTGATCCCAGACTGGGAAATTCACACGTTACAGCAGCATCATGAATAAAAACAAAAAATAAAAAAATTAAGATTAAAAGTATATACAATAGAGACTAAATATGCGAAATATATACACTAAAGACAATAAGGGCTAAGTATATAAAATAAAGTAGCCTGAGAATGAGATGTTTAAGTGTTTAAATGTAAGAAATGTAAGATATACTGATGAAAATAATAAATATGAAAAATAATAATGTTGTTGTTGTTTAGCTACAACAACAACACTAACGGAGCCAAAAAGATCTTTACAAGATGGATATCACTTTGAATTTATTTGGTGAAACATCTGAGTCACGGTTAGAGGCTCAACTATCTCCTGTAGAGAAGGTCTATGAAACAGCAGCGAAAAAGCGAAAAGTCTCGAGGGCTCGGAGTGATTTCAAAATCAATATTTCGTATGAAATTATTGCTGTCATCATAAGCAGCCATGTTGTCGGTCGTTCGGTCGGCCGCTGCAAAATGGACCCCGTTATTTGGCGGTGACGAGTGCCTGGTTGCACATTGTCCCTCGCCAAACCGCTGAGGATTATGAGGCTACTTCTTTTGAAACTGTGTAAATTGGAGTTGCAGTGTGACAACAACAGCGATATTGAGCGGAGCAGACAGGAAGAGCGAGAGCGAGGCAGGACACAGCGGGTGGACCTGGCTCAGATACCTGCAGCCGCCCGCTGCCAATATCACACATCTCTGCCTCCGCCGCCGCCGCCACCGCCATCCTCTCCTCTCCCGCCTGCTTTAATCCATCCCTCCCTCCAGCTCTCTCCTCATCTCTCCACCTTCCTCCCCATTAAATCCCCCCCATCCCTCTGTCTCTTGCTGTTACCTTCATAATCCTGCAATTCTCTCCATCGTCTCTTTTATCTGCCTCTTGCTCTGTCTGTCGCTGGGTTTGGACTCTCCATTCCGAGTCGAGGCCAACCTCCTCTCCTCTTTTCCTGCTCTGCCTTAATACTTCCGGCGCTTCTGCAGCGAGTGGCAGCCGGACACTCCCTCCCTCCCTTTCCGGCTTTTTGGGTCTTTATATCATTTTTAATTATTTAAGCACTGCTGGGTGTTGTCTTCCAGATCTTGTTATTAATGTCTGTGAAAATCATCCAGTAGTCGGTGGGACATCCTGGAGGAGTTGAGGACACCGAGGTGAGGTACAAGAGGACGAAGGACGAAGGACGAAGACGAGGTGGAGACACAAACCCTGTCCTCCCTCTGTTGTTATGAGAAATGGACGCTCGCTGACTTAACACGATGGACGAGCTGTCAGCGTGATGGGCTTTACGGAGGAATGGCTGAACGGGAAAATACCGGACTGTTCGGTGGAACTAGCCGACATCTCACTAGTTCTTGTGATTTGGCAGAAACAGAGATGTAAACAGTTCTAACTCGTGTAATCGAAGGCACAAAATAGTCTGCTCAGCTGATGTTGATGTACTGGCCTTCGGGTCAGAGATTTTACAGTTTTTCTTAATTGCTAAAACACTAAACCCTCTTGTCTGAACCAAATGCTCCATTGCCTGAACCCACTGATTGAATCAGTCACTCTTTTGGCAAAACCATAAGCACGTTTCACCTGTTTAGACACAACTTACCAACACATTTTCATTGTGATGCACCTGTGCTGCATAATGGTGAGCACTGGTGGCAAAAGTCAAACACAAGTAAAGCACTGGTGTCACTGGTTGAACACAACAACTCAAAACTGATCACACTTGTGGCTAATGATGTGAGGGAACATATATAAGCCAGTTCAGAGAGCACTGCTTTGTGAGGCCCTACAATGGATAGAAATCTGAGAGGAGGTCGAGGTGGTCGAGGAGGTCGAGGAGGTCGAGGTGGTCGAGGAGGTCGAGGTGGTCGAGGAGGTCGAGGAGGTCTAGGTGGTCGAGGAGGTCGAGGTGGTCGAGGTGGTCTAGGTGGTCGAGGAGGTCGAGGTGGTCGAGGAGGTCGAGGAGGTCGAGGAGGTCGAGGTGGTCGAGGAGGTCGAGGTGGTCGAGGAGGTCTAGGTGGTCGAGGAGGTCGAGGAGGTCGACCCAGTACGGAGAAATGATGCTGTGGCTGAGTAATGCACTTCTCATTGTATATTTTTGTACTTTATTTTTACGTAGGCTTACTGTATACAACTGCTAAATGCACAACATTCATTCATTCATTCATTCATCTTCTTAACCGCTTATCCTCACTAGGGTCGCGGGGGGGTGCTGGAGCCTATCCCAGCGCACATAGGGCGAAGGCAGTGAAACACCCTGGACAGGTCGCCAGTCCATCGCAGGGCATAAATGCACAACATTTCTGTTTGTTTTTGTACTGTGCAAGTGCTCCGTGTAAATGCACAACATTTCTGTTTTTTGTAGTTTTTTTTTTTTTTTTTTTTTTTTTACTATATACAAGTGCTAAATGCACAGGTTTTTTGTTTTGCAACATGCATTTAGCCTACAGTGAACAATAAACATTTATTTGTACAGCTTCATGTTCTGAGCATTGTGCTTTCTATTTTTCTATGTAGTGTTTAGTGACTGCTCAGTAGTGTTTTTAATTTTGATTGACTCGGGGCCCAATTTGACAACATAGTTCAGTTTTGAGCACAGATTGAACTGTTTTGAGGTGAAAGTTTGGTTTTGCAAGAGGAGTCTGAGGTTTTGTGAATGTAGCTTGAAAATTGGGTTTTGTGTTCACAGTTTAAAGAAAAGGAGAGCAACTTTCGAGAAATGAATCGAGAAAAACTGTAATCATGTTAAAATCTCCAAGACCCTGAATCTCCTCACCCGGTATGTGACCTGTGACACTAGAGGGGGTAAGACCTTGGACCTTGGTCTGTCACCACCAGGACAGCACAGCGGTGGTCTCTGGAGGCAGAGGAGGCCCAGATGGAGGGTTCACTGCAGCACCCCAGTCGTTTCAGAGAGACCACAGGGACGATACTGAGGCTTCTTGGCGTTCTGTGAGGAGGAGGATGTCCCCACCCAGAAGGTCCACTGCCTCCCTAACAAAAAGCTAAACTGTCACCGCCTCACACATTGCACATGTACAAACAGATATGTGTGTATTGTATGTTCAGCCACATTAGCATGACTGGCCCAGACAGGTTTCTGATCATAAGACTTAGGCAGAAGCGAAGGAGATTCATCCAGTTGCTAGTTGAAAGCCTTTCCCTCTGCCCTTTCATGAGGATATCCAATAAGAGCCCTTTAGTTAGAGACGGCTCTCTTCTGAAATTAACGGTTCTTGAATCGCTGGAAATTATTTCAGCAAGTACACTTTTACTGCTGGGGAAATGTTACTTTCTGAGTTGAGACCAGCTGATAAGAGCCTTCGTCTGTGGATCTGACTTTGTGGTTTCATGCCTCTCCTGTCCTGAGGCCTGCATGGCTCTCACTTCCCTTTTAGGTGCCTTTCTGTTTTCCTGAATCTGTCATCGATGTCTGTTATTTCAGGCTTTTTGGCTGTTTGTACTGTGTCTATATTTTAGAGAAAAGATCAGTCTGCTGCACCACATAAGGGGGAAAACTAGTTACCAGACGTCTGTAAGTGGTTAGCGCCACACTTAGTTGAGCATATACATACACACAGTTATGGCACAGATTTTGCACATGTATATCAAACACACAGATCTGTTTGTATAAACTGCACTCCCTTGAATTTTCCTACAGGATAGGGGAGAGTGGGGTAAATAGTGCCAATTTTTACTTAAAGGCCTTTAAAGTGAGGGGATTACAGTAATGCCTCCAACTAAAATATGCACATATAGTTTAAGATGTTGTGCATCCCTGGGAACAATCACTTTGGATCTTATATAAACTGTTTGAGAAATATAGCTTTCGAAAAAAAAGTGTTTTTGTGGCACAACTTGCCCCCGGTGCGGGGTAAATTGTGCCATTAGAGAGAATACACTGGGGTAAATTGTGCCATTGATAACTGAAGTAAAACAGATCATTTTAATCTCACAAATGATAATGCTATATAAAAGCAAAACAAATTCAGTACAAAATTATTTAATTAACACTTATTTATTATTTTAACAAGATCACAGGCCACTTTTCTATAACGAGGCCTGGCGCCACATGAACACATACCCAGAACAAAATAAAACTTCCAAAATGAGCACCTGCAAATCATCTTCACCGGAATCTGAATAGTTTTAGTGATCAAAGGTAAGAAGACAATGTACAATAACAATAAAATACAAGAAAGTAATATATAGTATATAATCACAAGTTGTTCCACTTGCACAACTTACCCCAGGCCCTTTGGCACAAATTACCCCAAGCCCACCATTTTGGAAAAAATGCATCCCCCAGCTGTTTTGAGCTAACATCATGCTAACTGTATAGACTCATGGTATAGCTTACTAAAGTACTAAAACCTGTGTGAACTGTTTTCAAAGTATTCTATAATTGTTAATTGTTATAATACACCAATCAAAAAACCTTGATCATAGAAATTTTACTTTGGTGGGCAAAAAAATGTTTTTTGAACTGAAATGTGCTTACCTGTCAAGCCATGTGTCTCCCTTCTTTGCAGGATGAGTGAAATGGATGCCTCTTCAAAAATATGTGGTCACATGACCAACTTCTTCTATGGTTTTCTAGATAACAGGGGTGGCACTACTTGCCCCTTGGCACAAATTACCCCACTCTCCCCTATTGAATGACCCATTGAATCATCTCTCGCAGATCCCCTCAGTCGATTGAGATTTTTGAAATCAGGCATGTCTTTTATTTCTATTATGTTTTGGCTGAGACACACCTTTATGATCACAGTAATAAAAAACAATGTGTGGCTGCATTGTTGTCTATGGTGTTCCTATGGTGTTCCTATAGTATTTCTGCTGCTGAAAATACACTCCAATACAAACCACGCTACTGCTGTAAGAGGGAACAGTGGAAATGATGAAATTTAAGTCTTTTTAGGCCTAAGCTTTATGATTTTTACATTTTCTAAAAATGTTAAAAGAAATACATAAGATTGAACTTAAATTCTAAGTACTGTAATACTAAGTTTTAAGAGTTTCATTTAACCAGACAGCTGCAGAGCAGACATCCATAAATATCTGTCTAAAGTCACTTAAAGCTACAAAGCTCATCTTCACCAGCCGCAGCACAATTTGAAGTTCATATTTGGCTGTTTCTTCAGGCAATGACCTGTGGAGCTGATGTGTTTATGTTCACTGTGCTGCACCTCTGACTTTCTCCTCGGTGAACCTGAATCCTCTCCACGCAGCCGCTTTTTGTTTTTAGCTGATGATTCAGGCGGCAGAGTTTCATGCCAGTCCAAGAGCTGGAAAAGCTCCGCCAGACGGTCACGTAACGCCGCATTCAGGAAAACAAACGAGATTTTACATCTGGAACCCCGATGTTTGCAGCTGAATACCTGTGTGCTGATTAATCCGCCTCAACGTTACAACAAAGCAGCGTGATATTTCAAATTGGCCGGCACTTAAAGTCTTTATGCCGCTGGCTTAATGAGTTTTATAGATTTTAAATGCTCAGCACAGCATGTTTGTATGACTGCGTTGCATTTGATCATTATTGATTGATTGCTTTAATTATTATTATTATCACGCTCTATCAGCAACAGCTCTACTTTATCTCATAAACTCTGACATCAGAATAATGTTCCTCCTGCCTCCATGTCTTCCCCTCGTTTTGTCTTCAAACCACCGCTATTAGTACCTTCATCACCCCTCTTTCTCCTCCTCATCCCTCTTTCTGACCCTTTTCTGCATCTCTCTCTCTCTCTCTCTCTCTCTCTCTCTCTCATAGCTTTTACTGACTTTTCTGCATTTCTCAAGCTCACTTTGTTTCCTTGCTCTTCCTCTGCTCTACCACTCTGCAGAGAAAGAGAGCCAGATGTGTAAATCTAATCTCACATGATGTGACACACTCTCTCTCTCTCTCTCTCTCTGACACACACACACACACACACACACACAGTGGTCACAACCCAAGGCTCAGACATGCATATGTAATCAGCTGTCCAGAGATAAAGCAGCAAGAGCTGTAACAACTTCACACACATCAGGTAATGTGTGTGTGTGTGTGTGTGTGTGTGTGTGTGTGTGTGTGTGTGTGTGTGTGTGTGCCTTCATGTATAGCTGGTTCCTGCTGTAAACAGTGTGCATGAGAGGGAGATGTTGCTTGTCTGACCCTTGGTAATTAGTTTCATAGGTCTCTGTATCCGAGAGAGAGAGAGAGAGAGAGAGAGAGAGAGAGAGAGAGAGAGAGAGAAATGCAGGAGAAAAGCAGGGAGGGAGAGAAGAAGAACATCATCCTTAATTGGCAAAAACCCAATGAAACTTTCACATTTTATTTATGTAGGTAATTTGAAATGCTGAAACAGCAAAGACCAAGACATTTTTGGGGGATGAACAGAAAAATACATTCAGTTTTAGGTTTTTTTTTTTTTTTTTTGTTTTGTTTAGTTTTGTTTAGTGGTAACAGCAGATGAAGTTGTTTGTACTCCTTAAAGTGAAAGTCTCCCAAAAAAGCAGATTTCACACGTCAGTCTGCTTAATTGCTCTTTTGCTGTGAACAAGTTGGTACTCTGTGTTTTTTTTTCCATTTTAGTTTCAGTCAAGTTTGGTCATAAAACTATAAATGGAGGAATCTCTGCATGTCTGTTTTGGGATTTTCTCCACAACCGGTCATCCAATCAGCTTCACACTCGGCAGGTGCATCGCCGAGGACCAGAGGAAGGAAAATACTTATATACTATACTTTAAATGTTAGTGGTACTTTTTTATGTCATTGCTGCATTTGTTTTTCTCTCTGTACATATTGCTCAAGACTCTCTTTAACTTAACTCAGTTTCAAGTATATTTAGTGATTGCATTGCTTACTTGTTTACTCCTGCACATGACAATAAAGCCTTTGAATCCTTTGAATTTACACTTGGTATGCAGTGCTTTTTTTTTTTTTTTTTTTTTTTTCTTTAGGATAACAATCTTGTTTATGTAAGCTACCAGCTAGGCCTCATTGCCCATTTGAAAGCAATCTCTAAGCCTGTAAAATAAAGAAAACTCAATATGTATTATGCACGGAAAGGAACTAATAAAGCGACTAATCAACAGTGAGAGAAACTGAAAGGCTGAAACAGGCATACACGCTGCAAAAAAAAAAAAAAAAAAATCTCTTAACAAGTCATTTAGTCTCATTTATGGTGTTAAAATGTTATTTTTCCTCAAACAAGTGAGTAAACAGCACTTGTTTCCAATGCAGTTTCAGATTTTTTTTTTTTTTTTTTTTTTCTGGGAACAAGTTTAAAATCACACACTCGACACACACTCCTGTCAGGAAATCGTAGCACGGCTCAGGCCAGCGCAGGCGAATCCACTCGCTTCAGTTCAAGGTTGAAGGTTTGAAAAGTAAAGTTAATATCATCCTATTATACAGGTGCATCCTTCCTCGTGGTGTAACCCATCTCTTGTCCTCTAAAAGCACACTAACACACACATGAGCACGCAAACAGGCATACACAACTACACGAGCATGCAAGAACACACACACACACACACACACCCTTCAACCTTGCACACCACGCCTTCCTGTCAGGCCAGGCTTTAATGATGCTGGAAGGGAGCGAGAGATGGTGAAAAAAAAGAAAGAGAGGAAATGTGAGTGGTAATATGTGTTTCTTTTCCCCCAGATGAACTTGAGGTTGTCCATTTTTAGGTTATTTTTACGGAGGGAAGGATAGAAGGAAGGAAGGAAGGAAGGAAGGAGGGTAGGATGTAGAGGAGGAGGGACGCTGAAGAATCCCAGATGCAGCATGTTTCCGAAGAGAGAAATCTGCATAATCTCTGGCAAATGATTGGCAGCAGAGGGCACGGAGCGAACGGAGAACAGAGAGAGAGAGGAGCCAAACATGGAGGAAGCGAGGATTCGAGACAGAGAGAGATTCTGTAAATAGCCAAATATCTAATCGGTGGGACTGACCCCCTCAGGGAGGCTAAACAGGAAAACGTAGAAATGTTTTTTTCTGCCTGCAGCTTCACACGAGCAGATCAGAAGTCGCTCTTCGTGTTGTGACGCCCCGTTACCAGGCGTGCAAACACTTACACACGACGCAGGAACGCTAAATTAACACTTTCACAAGGCACTTATTAGCACCATGACAGCAACAGTGAACCAGTGCTGATAGTTGAATATTGCTACACCCGTTTCAAACATCATAAACGTCTTTGCCCACATGCTTCCATGGGTCCTTTACATTGGCATGGACGTTTAGAGATAAATCCACTAGAGGGCAGCGCAGAGTCCAAAGTCTCTGACAGCAAAAAGCATGGCGATGGTGAAGAAAGTCGTGATAATGGATCTGCTGCAAAGATACGAAAGTGGAGGTGGTGTTGGAGACGGCAGCGGTCTGTGAGGACTTTAAACGCATCATCACAAGAGGTCGGCAGTCTGTGAGGTCTTTAAACACATCGCTGCAGGAGCACAGTGGCCTGCCAGGTCAGTAAATGCATCACCACAGGAAGATGGCAGTCTTTGAGGTCATTAAACGCATCACCACAGGAGGACAGTGGTCTGCAAGGTCCATAAACGCATCGCCGCAGAAGCACGGCGGTCTGTGAGGTCATTAACCGCATCACCACAGGAGGACAGTGGTCTGCAAGGTCCATAAACGCATCGCCGCAGGAGGACAGCGGTCTGTGAGGACATTAAACACATCACCACAGGAGGACAGCGGTCTTCAAGGTCATTAAATGCATCACCACAGGAGCACGGCGGTCTTCAAGGTCATTAAATGCATCACCACAGGAGGACAGCGGTCTGCAAGGTCCATAAACGCATCGCCGCAGGAGGATGGTGCTCTGTGAGGTCAGTAAACGCATCGCCGCAGGAGGACAGCGCTCTGTGAGGTCAGTAAACGCATCGCCGCAGGAGCACGGTGGTCTGCAAGGTCAGTAAACGCATCACCACTGGAGGACGGCGGTATGTGAGGTCATAAACGCATCGCCACAGGAGGATGGAGGATTCTTTTCTCCAATATCATCAATGAGAGAAATTTCTTTGTCGTGTGTCGCTCACAGACCAGACTCTCCTCAACTTTCGGCTGCACCGCCCTCACGATTTGCGGTGGTGCTGCTCCGGTTCGTCCGTATCCGTAAGCTTCCTGAAAACCTGCAGAAATATGGAACAAATGAACACAGAGACCGGACAGAAGGCTCTATCCGTATCCATACTTAACGTTGAGCATAAATAAACCTTAAGAGACACCATCAGTGCTATCACTCATCACTGTACGCATGCAGAAGAAACTGCAGCGGTGATAAAAATCATTTTGTGCCCCGGTGTTCACCTAAAAAGAGCAAACAAATCCTCGCAGTGCAGTGCAGCTGAATTTCCAACAGCAGAGCTCTTTAGATAATGTCGAGCGCTGCCAGCGTGTGTAGGCTTGTATTATTGGCTTGGCTATCTGGCAGCGCTATTGGCCAAGGGATTACAACAGACATCAACACACACAGCCGTGGTTCGGCCTGATAGCAACCACATAAATCAGCTGCCATTGAATTCCACATTGGCAGGTTGAATTAGGTAACACTCAATAATGCTGACAGTGTAAACATGCCTAAAACCATGACATTTCTATCCAAACAGGGCGATTTAAAAAACAAACCAAAAAAAAAAATGTTATAACAAATCCTCACAGGGTAGCGGATGATTTGCTTATCTTCTGATACAATGTGATGAAGAATATGAGGGGTCACGATGCAGTGCAACCACAACGTGATGAAGTTTAATGGAACGTGTGAATGCAGAATTATGATTATATCTGAGCCACAAATCTCTCCAGCAATGCAGAGTAATAGAGTGCATGGACAGCTTAAAAAAATAATTGATATACAGTATATGAGGTTAAATAATATTGCTTTCAGAAATGAACAATAAAAATAGTAAAGGTAGGTGGATTAGTAATATTGCATGTTCTATATTTGAAGTTTCTTATTATTACGATAAAAGCAAGTGTCATGTTTAGTCTTTACAGGAGAGTTTTAGAGGACAAAGCTGGACTTTATTTCTAAATATCTTCAATATTTCACCTCTGGCAGCTAATTTTAACAATTTATCCGGCAGCGCAAGGCTGTTTATGATGCTCCAATGTCTAGAAAAATGAAAAAAATGATCATCTGGTGGCTTTCGGCTTCTAAAAGGAATAAAGCAAGGCTGTGCATGATCTACTTGTCTCTTTACCACCGCTGTTGAAACGTTGGCAACTTATATTCAGCTTGACCGAAATATTATGTGTCTTATCATCAAGGAGAAGCAAAGATTTGACTCTTTGCAGATGATACACGCAAGCAGCACCATCTTCATCAGTGATCATTTTTCTAGAGTTTCTAGTTGATGTCAAATTACTGAATTTATTGAAAGGACAGGCGCTTGAGACGTGGCATCTTATTTCCAACGGCGTCCTATAGACACACATACAAACCTATAAAAACACATGCAAGCAGACAAGAACAGCATTAGATATAAAAAAAAAAAAAAGGAAAATGCACTGCAAACACACAGACACAGACTAATAAATTGAGCAGCGGCGTCATTATGGAAAATATCTGTCCAAGTGCTCGGGGACTGAAGACTTGTCGATGAATGCTGATTGAAATACAGAAAGAGAAAATGAAAAAGACAGGAAAGGGGGAGGAAAAAGAACTGAGGTGCTTTTTCTCCTCCACAGAAAAATTGCACAGTGTAATGTTTATCATCGCCATACAACTGCAAGCCACACATTTATGCATGTTAAGTTATGTGGCAGGTTACATGCCGGCGGTCGGACAAATTATGATAAGTGCGCTATTCTGAGGAAAAGAAAATAAAGAGATGCAAACCATCAGTTATCTTTTCATGTTTCTAAGTGATGGTTTAATATGCTCAGAGATATATGTCCCAGAAAAAAAAAAAAAAAAAAAAAACAAGTGGAAGGAAATCTGAAGCTCAAACTGGAAAAGTAAAAATATCTCTCAGTTTGACTTTGTTTTTTTGAAACCTTTCCCACCAGACACTTCCTTGTTTGAACAGTCAGAGGGAAACATTTTTACATTTATGGAAAGACTGAAACGATAGAGTTTTTTTTTTAATATATATATATATATATATAATTCTTTTGAGAATGGAAGACTCAGCTTGCGATTCAACTCGCCATGAATAATTTGGTAGTCCAGGTACAAAGCTACAGGGAAGGCGGCTAAGCTGAGTTTTTTTTTTTTTTTTTTTTTGCAGAGTTGTTCACAACGCTGAACGTGTTTTGTTCTTCCCTTCTGAGTGGTCACTGTCGAGTCTGCTGCGGTCACACTCGCAGACCTGAGCTGCATGATTTGGCAAAAAGTGGAGGCGGAGTGAAGCGCGATGGCGATATTGTTTTTTTTTATCAGGCGGCTCGATTCATGCTTCGCTCCGCTCCTTGTTCATGTGTGTACGTTTCGGAGCCGTTTCCAAAAAAAGAAATTGGATAAAAGCGTCTGCCAAGTGGTATGTAAATTGCTCGGCAAATTTGGTGCAGAGAAATGGAGTGGAATAGCGAGGATTTTAGCGGGGAGTGGAGAGGACACCTCGCTGGTTTAGCACCTACGGGGAATGTCCCGGGATTTGGCGCCCAGAATCCGCTCCCCTCAGACGAGCAGCGTGCGGCATGTCCTTGTAAACAGCCTTCTCATTTTCAAAACAACATCTTTGCTTCCTTTGCTTCCCTTTGCTTCATGCTGCGAGCTGTCTGCATAAAAAAAAAAAAAAAAAACCTAAGAAAAACTTGTTTTGCTCGCTGTAGCCGTATATCCCATGTTGGAAAAAAGAGAAGAAACCCTGCCTTGATCCAGGCTTTTCCACCCTGAATCAAAGGTTGTGTGATTTCTCAAAAGTCAGCGCTGAATTCACCGTCAGTGAAGCGGCTTTGGGTTTCCGTCTCTCGACAGCGTCGCGGATCAGAGTCTTAGCTGTCTGGTTTCTAGCTTTGCGAGAGGTTTGTTCGCGTTCACAAATATTGACTGAACTGTCAAAGATCACAGCGATGTCATCTGGGAATCTTTTTTTGTTGTAAAGTGGACTTTTCTTTTAAGAACAGAGCTCAAGGCCAGGCAACATCAAAGGCTTTGGCTTGTAGCCCCACTGTGTGTGTGTGTGTGTGTGTGTGTGTGTGTTGTGTGTGTGTGTGTGTGTGTGTGTGTGGGCTGTCAGAGGTGGTGCCCCTTTTGGGTTTGACTGAGTAATTGGTTTGTTTTGATGGAGACAGAGGGTAAATCCTTTTTGGGCTCTCTCTCTCCGCTAGACATCGCTGCAGGCAAGAAAATACACCAATCACACACACACACATGTACACACACACACACACACACACATGTACACATACGTACGGATGGATGGATGCACACACATGCATAGGGACAGAATGAACAACCACAACAGCAGACATAAATACAGGTACACACTCGCTTTCTTGCACAAACACACACATACACACACACACACGTGCACACACACACGTGCACACACACGGTTCACATCTGTTTCTCCTGACCCGTCTCTGATCTCCTCCTGTGCTTTGAATGGGGCTTTGATAAGTGAGCACTAAGCAGGAGGCAAAGAGGAGACAGGGGGAGGCACAATGAGGAGAAATCCGTGTGTGTGTGTGTGTGTGTGTGTGTGTGAGGAAGGGAGAAGAGGAGTGAGAGAGAGAGAGAGAGAGGGGAAAGAGAAGAGGAGGGAGAAGTTGCAGAGAAGAGAGGAGAAGAAAAGGGCAGGGGGAAAGGGGATTGGAGGTGTGTGTGTGTGTGTGTGTGTGTGTGTGGTGTCCATGGTAGCAGTGGACACACACTGAGGAGGGAGATTGGAGACGGACGGGAGAAAGCACACCCACTCCTCAGAAAGTGAAAGAAAGGGCGTGATGAGGAGGAGAGATAAGGTTGAAGAAGAGGAAGAAGCAAGAAGTGTGTGTGTGTGTGTGTGTGTGTGTGCGCGCGCGTGTGTGTGTATCTCTCTAAGAGGATCAGTCAAATGATCCCCCATGTTTTCCTTGCATGCACACACACACACACAGCGATCAATCTCCACTTAGCAAAGCGCCGTCCCCTCACTGTGTTTTTGAAGTCTGATTACCAGCTGGGAGGAGACATGAAACCTCCCTGTCTGTCTGTCTGTCTGTCTGTCTGTCTGTCTCTCTCTCTGTCTGTCTGCCATATGCACAAACACATGCACTTCCTCTCCGCAGCGTCACGACAGGAAGACAGATGATCGATTCAGGCTTCAGATCTCGGCGTGACGTCCGCTGGAAAAATAAACGAGCGAGCCGCAGAAGAAGAAACCCGCAGACGACTCGAAGGGGTTCGTTCGATGGCGGCGCACGCCTCGCCTCGCCTCGCCTCGCGCTAATTAATGCGACCGCCGTTTGGTGGAAGGCGGCGGTAACCCTGACAGCGATGCAGGCTGGGAGTTCACGACCCACCGGAGACCCAGGCGACAAAGGCCCGGTCACCTCTGGCCTGCGTGTTGCCTTCATGTCCTGTCAGATTTATCATGAAAACAACCTGCCAACCGGGAAAAAAAAAAAAAAAAAAAAAAAAAAAAAAGCGTTCATGTCATCCTGCGTTATCTCGCACTCGGCGTAATGACTCGCAGAGGCTTGTCAGCGCGAGCAATAAACAGCGGATCCATCCCCGCCGGCAATCCAAGATGATAAAAAAAAAAAAAAAAAAAAAGAAATGATCAGATATATTCACACTAGCAAGTGCACATTCAGTACAAAAAGGTAGAGATATCTGCAGCAGTTTGCTCTTATTTAAATTTAAATATAAAAACTGAACTGAATGTGGATCAGCATTCTCTAGTTGTAGTCATGAGATGTCAGCGCTTTTTTTTTTTTTTAACGATGTGAACACAGAATCAGCCTTGACTTCTTTGATCGGGAAGTTATCACGACTGAAAGGAACTGGACTAACAGTCAGTGTCAAAGTTATTTTTCCTTTGTTTAAATTGTTCATATTTCTATTTTTTCGATATTACTTGTTTATAGTGTATATTGCTTGCTGCTATTTATTATCTGTTTATAATGTAAATTTGCTTCATATTTTGCTATCCACTTTGCTGCGGTAATGCTGGAAATTTCCCCACTGTGGGACTAATAAAGGAATATCTTATCTTAATCTTTTTTTTTTTTTTTTTTTTTTTTAAATGAATTATTGCGTATTTTTTCATGATAGAGTTGCTACTCAAAAAAATGGCTGCTGCATTTTGCCACTGGCTCTAAGGAGGCGTGTCCAAAAACCAGATTCACCATACTTACAGTTACATCATATCATGACTGTGAATTTAGTTTAGATAACAGCGAGGACATTTTACTTTTTCTCGGAAGATGAATTCTGATGACTTTGATTCGATTGGCCGAAAGAACAAGAAGAACATTGGACAGAAACAGAATTTGATTTCCCTGATCGTTCACGGCAGAATAAACAGAGTTTTAGAGTAAGTGAAGAGGCAATCTCCAATCTCAGGCTTGTAATGAAAGACTAGTAACAAGTATTGTTATTAATTATTGTTTCCAGGGAATAAATAGTAACATCACTTCTGGAATGAGTAAAAAAATATATAATGTGAAATGTTAATGTTTCCATGGAAGTTAACGTGATCTAACAGGGAGTTTTGTCTCCATGAAATAATTCAGTATCGTGTGAAGCTTTGCCACGACATGCATTACAAAGTCTCTGGTGTCCATCTGAGCTCCATGGGCGTGTTGCTCTTAAAGCTGCAGTGTTGCTGAAAGTGACTGAGCAGCAAACAGCAGCTCTGAGGTCAGTGCTGCAGGTCTCTCTGCTGTCTGAAGCTCATTATCTAGACAGTGATGGTGGCCTCCATAGGGGGCGCCGGCGAGCGTCTGCTCTGCTCGTCCCACACACAGGGACGCTGCTTCACCTCAGGGAGCTCAGATGGAGTCCTGATCTGCTCGGGAGCTTTCACTCCGTCTCCTTCCTTCTTACCTGGAGAATCCTCCATTATAACAGCAGCCCACCAAGGTGGGACACACCTGGCTGTTAAAGGGGACGGGAGACGGCGCTCTGATTGGTTTACTGCACCAAAACACAGCCATGACTAATGAAGAGACTCAGTAAAAGCCTTTTGAACCAGGCGTCTGGTGCAATGACCCTTTTTTCCACCGTTAAAACAGCAGAAGTGGACTTGGCCACGCCCTGAATGCACATGCACCGCGCTCTGCAGACCAGGAGCTTAGATCTTTAAAACAGAGCCCCACGATTCAGGTGTCGCCGCTTCCTGTGTTTACTGTTTCAAATCAAAAGCCCTCTAGCATTCGACCATCCTTCATGGAGGCCCTAACACTTAAGGGTGGAGCACCTTCAGATACATTTTAAGAGCCGAGAGAAAATAGTTTATGTTCTGTTACTCGACTCACACGTTTACTTGTATGGCGATATTATTCAGTGTTACCACGAGAGATTTAAAGGACGGCTCCGGAGCGCTGCGGTGACTGAATTGGTTTTAATGCGTGGTTGTAAAACTGTCAGAGAGAGCCCCAGTGGTCCTGAAACAGGCTGTAGTTTATCTCCTCACTTCTCTCTCCTCCTCGCTTCTGTCTTGTGCTCTATTTTTTTTTTCTCTACCACTGCAGTTTCTTATCCATCACTTTATCAACTTTTACCTACGAGTCTCTCAGACACTCTGCGGGTCCGCGCCTCTCGTCTTATCTCCACATTTGAAGTGGCAACAAGCTGCTTTGGACAGAACAAGTGTAGCACTTGTTTAGGGCTGTTATTTAAGAAAATATAAAAGGGCTTCCAATAAAATCTGACCTGGATTATTGCTGTTCAAAGCTGCACAGGAGAATTTCATGGGCAGAGGCTCATAGCGCACCTGTGGTTCAGTTTTAATCGTGGTGGGATTAGACGGAGGACATTATCAGTGGGTGTGGTGAGGGCAGCCATAACACAACCAATCAGATCACTGCCTCTCCTTCTCTGTAAACACAGTGCGCTCTGCACAGCGGCACCTAAACAGCTGGGTGATATAAGGAACACTATGGAGAAAATATGAAGCACCTTGAATTAAAATAGCTTAATGTAAACTCCAAAGACGTATAATAAATGTCAGTGTTAAAAAAAAAAAAAAAAGGGGCTGACAATTCATTTTTCTTCTCTGACACGTCTCACTTTGTGCCATAATGCTGTCAGAATGGTTGGTTTGCATTTGGTAGTGTGTAAAAAACTCACACACACCTCAGTGTAATAACTTGAGGCTTGACTCGTAGCAAAACAAAGCGAAGCAGGTCTGAAAAGTCCAAGTCCAAGTCCAAGGAGACTGGGTGACGGTGCAAAACTGCAACTCTGCTTCCTAAAAATTACATTCCCATACAACTAAACTGCAATCTTAATTATGTTTATGGGGGGAAGTATTTTGCAGTGGGTTATGTTTCTCAAGTATCACAAATATGTTTCTAATCGACCTATCTTGTGTATTATTTCAGGTGGTATTTTAGCCATTTTTGTTAAGTTTAGGGAAAGGTTAAGTTTAATTATAAAAAAAAAAAAAAAAAAAAAAAAAAAATTAACGCCACTGCTGCCTCACGCTGGACTCAAACTCCAGGGTGCCTGGATGAAAGTTGCTTTCCTCCTACGGCAGATTTCAGGCTAAGCTACGGCTTAACCACGCACTCTTTGTGTCACGTGAGTGGAGGTGGGAAGGACCCAAATGCAGGAGCAGCTTGCAGGGAAGAAAAATAATTTATTCACTGAAACTACTTGAGGAGCACTGGGAATAAACACAGGAACACTGGAAGCATGCACGGCAGCAAAGACAAGGATCAGACAAAGAGCTGAAGTTAAATTGCTGAACTTAAATACACAAGGAACTAATGAGGTAACAAGACACACCCGGGGAAGAGGCTCGAGCATAAGACAGGAGAACAGAGACGAGGGGCTGAGGGAAACACTATTCAAGTTTCCATCCAAATATAGCGAATTTTTTGAGCGAATTTTGTCAAAATGCGCAAAAGAAACTGCGAATTTATGCCTGTTTCCATTAGCTGACACTCAACAGCTGATCATGGACAGATTCCTGCTGAACTTGTCGGCTCTTGGGAGAAGTCTGCTTACTATTTTGGCAGCGCTAACTTCGTACCGAACCATCCTAAATAAGGAATAAGAGACTAATAATAATAATAATGATAATAACTAATAATAAGACTGTAGCGTAGAAGTGTGACGTGGTATCCGGTCCAGTCATCGTTTATTCGCAAAACCTGTTTCCACAGCAAAAAGTCGCATTTTCTTTTATCGATACGCTGAGAAATCCACCCCCTCCAAGCGTAAAAACTTTTTTGTGAATTTTCGGCCGTTTTTCGAATTTCTGGTGTTTCCATCCAAGTTTTTTTTTTTTTTTTTTTTCTTTTTTCTCGCAATTTCTGAAAATGCAAATAAAAATAGGTGGATGGAAACCCGGCTACTGGGGGGGATCAGGACAACCAGGGATGATCACACAGACTCAGGACAGGTGTGGAACTGGGAGGGGCAAACGAGACTAACGAGGCACAGGTGAGACCATCAATGGGAGTGACACAGCAGGGCAAAGGAAACCACACCGAAACACGAGGAAAACACAGAAAAACAAGTGGAGTGCAAACTGAAAGTCCAAAACACAAGAAACTCAGAACCATGACGCTTTGGGGGAGTCGTGTCCCCCCTAAAACCAATGACCAATATGTTTTTATCTTCATAACGGAAAGTCGACCCCCAGTTGGACGTCAGCTCCAAGTCGCTGGGACGTTCATCTGCAGAGTTATATTCCCTTGAGACCCTTTTTTTTTTTTTTTTTTTTTTTGTCGGCCCATACTTTCATTCAAAGAATTTCTTTTGCATTTTTAACAAAAACATGCTCTTGTTATGTGGCCTGATTTTTTTCCCCATTGGAAGCTATTATATTTGCTGCAAGTGGAAAAGGCATAATTGTACTGGTAATTGTGTTTAAAGTCAGTCAACAGCAAGCGGCTGACCAAAAGGAAGCAAATTAGGGAGCAGCCACGATCTCGGAGAAAACACAGACTATTCCTTTAAATATGCATTCAAACGGGCAGTGTAGTCCTCAAAACTATGTTCTGCATGTGGGACTTTTCATAAATATAAATATCATGAATTGTGGGAAAAGCGCTCTCGTAATACATTACCCTCGAAACATAACTGAGAATTCAGTTTAGTTCTATTGGGTCATAATTTTTAGGAAACAGGCCTGAAAATTGAACTGGCCCAAAAAAAAAAAAAACATGGAATTATAATGTTTTTCTAATTTATCAGTGAGCCGGGCTGCAGACTCAGCCATCAAAATACGGGATTATTCCATGTTTTATCGGTCACTTCAATTAGCCCGCAAGTAATTTTGCAGAATGCACCTTTAAAGCGGCTGTTGTTGTTG